>NC_143051.1:2455000-2500000 GCF_057628025.1 Oncorhynchus mykiss | reverse complement strand
TATACAGGGTATTACGGTACAGAGTCAATATGGAGGCTATATACAGGGGGTACCGTTACAGAGTCAATATGAAGGCTATATACAGGGTATTACGGTACAGAGTCAATATGGAGGCTATATACAGGGTATTACGGTACAGAGTCAATGTGGAGGCTATATACAGGGGGTACCGTTACAGAGTCAATATGAAGGCTATATACAGGGTATTACGGTACAGAGTCAATATGGAGGCTATATACAGGGTATTACGGTACAGAGTCAATGTGGAGGCTATATACAGGGGGTACCGTTACAGAGTCAATATGAAGGCTATATACAGGGGGTACCGGTACAGAGTCAATATGAAGGCTATATACAGGGTATTACGGTACAGAGTCAATGTGGAGGCTATATACAGGGTGTTACGGTACAGAGTCAATGTGGAGGCTATATACAGGGTGTTACGATACAGAGTCAATGTGGAGACTATATACAGGGTATTACGGTACAGAGTCAATATGGAGGCTATATACAGGGTATTACGGTACAGAGTCAATGTGGAGGCTATATACAGGGGGTACCGTTACAGAGTCAATATGAAGGCTATATACAGGGGGTACCGGTACAGAGTCAATATGAAGGCTATATACAGGGTATTACGGTACAGAGTCAATGTGGAGGCTATATACAGGGTGTTACGGTACAGAGTCAATGTGGAGGCTATATACAGGGTGTTACGATACAGAGTCAATGTGGAGACTATATACAGGGTATTACGGTACAGAGTCAATGTGGAGGCTATATACAGGGTATTACGGTACAGAGTCAATGTGGAGGCTATATACAGGGTATTACGGTACATAGTCAATGTGGAGGCTATATACAGGGTGTTACGGTACAGAGTCAATATGGAGGCTATATACAGGGGGGTACTGGTACAGAGTCAATGTGGAGGCTATATACAGGGGGGTACTGGTACAGAGTCAATGTGGAGACTATATACAGGGGGGTACTGGTACAGAGTCAATGTGGAGACTATATACAGGGGGGTACTGGTACAGAGTCAATGTGGAGACTATATACAGGGGGGTACTGGTACAGAGTCAATGTGGAGGCTATATACAGGGGGTACTGGTACAGAGTCAATGTGGAGGCTATATACAGGGGGGTACTGGTACAGAGTCAATGTGGAGACTATATACAGGGGGGTACTGGTACAGAGTCAATGTGGAGGCTATATACAGGGTGTTACGGTACAGAGTCAATGTGGAGGCTATATACAGGGGGTACTGGTACAGAGTCAATGTGGAGGCTATATACAGGGGGGTACTGGTACAGAGTCAATGTGGAGGCTATATACAGGGGGTACCGGTACAGAGTCAATGTGGAGGCTATATACAGGGGGGTACTGGTACAGAGTCAATGTGGAGGCTATATACAGGGGGGTACTGGTACAGAGTCAATGTGGAGGCTATATACAGGGGGTACCGGTACAGAGTCAATGTGGAGGCTATATACAGGGGGGTACTGGTACAGAGTCAATGTGGAGGCTATATACAGGGTATTACGGTACAGAGTCAATGTGGAGGCTATATACAGGGTATTACGGTACAGAGTCAATGTGGAGGCTATATACAGGGTATTACGGTACAGAGTCAATGTGGAGACTATATACAGGGTATTACGGTACAGAGTCAATGTGGAGGCTATATACAGGGTATTACGGTACAGAGTCAATGTGGGGGCTATATACAGGGTATTACGGTACATTGTCAATGTGGAGGCTATATACAGGGTATTACGGTACAGAGTCAATGTGGGGGCTATATACAGGGTATTACGGTACAGAGTCAATGTGGAGGCTATATACAGGGTATTACGGTACAGAGTCAATGTGGAGGCTATATACAGGGGGTACCGGTACAGAGTCAATGTGGAGGTTATATACAGGGGGTACTGGTACAGAGTCAATGTGGAGGCTATATACAGGGGGTACCGGTACAGAGTCAATGTGGAGGTTATATACAGGGGGTACCGGTACAGAGTCAATGTGGAGGTTATATACAGGGGGTACTGGTACAGAGTCAATGTGGAGGCTATATACAGGGGGGTACTGGTACAGAGTCAATGTGGAGGCTATATACAGGGGGTACCAGTACAGAGTAAATGTGGAGGCTATATACAGGGGGTACCGGTACAGAGTCAATGTGGAGGCTATATACAGGGGGTACTGGTACAGAGTCAATGTGGAGGCTATATACAGGGGGTACCAGTACAGAGTCAATGTGGAGGCTATATACAGGGGGGTACTGGTACAGAGTCAATGTGGAGGCTATATACAGGGGGTACCAGTACAGAGTCAATGTGGAGGCTATATACAGGGGGTACCGGTACAGAGTCAATGTGGAGGCTATATACAGGGGGTACTGGTACAGAGTCAATGTGGAGGCTATATACAGGGGGTACTGGTACAGAGTCAATGTGGAGGCTATATACAGGGGGTACCGTTACAGAGTCAATATGGAGGCTATATACAGGGGGTACTGGTACAGAGTCAATGTGGAGACTATATACAGGGGGTACCGGTACAGAGTCAATATGGAGGCTATATACAGGGGGTACCGTTACAGAGTCAATGTGGAGGCTATATACAGGGGGTACTGGTACAGAGTCAATGTAGAGGCTATATACAGGGGGTACCGGTACAGAGTCAATGTGGAGGCTATATACAGGGGGTACTGGTACAGAGTCAATGTGGAGGCTATATACAGGGGGGTACTGGTACAGAGTCAATGTGGAGGCTATATACAGGGGGTACCGGTACAGAGTCAATATGGAGGCTATATACAGGGAGTACCGGTACAGAGTCAATGTGGAGGCTATATACAGGGGGTACTGGTACAGAGTCAATGTGGAGGCTATATACAGGGGGTACCGTTACAGAGTCAATATGGAGACTATATACAGGGGGTACCGGTACAGAGTCAATGTGGAGGCTATATACAGGGGGTACCGGTACAGAGTCAATGTGGAGGCTATATACAGGGGGTACCGTTACAGAGTCAATATGGAGACTATATACAGGGGGTACCGGTACAGAGTCAATGTGGAGGCTATATACAGGGGGTACCGGTACAGAGTCAATGTGGAGGCTATATACAGGGGGTACCGTTACAGAGTCAATATGAAGGCTATATACAGGGTATTACGGTACAGAGTCAATATGGAGGCTATATACAGGGTGTACCGTTACAGAGTCAATATGAAGGCTATATACAGGGTATTACGGTACAGAGTCAATATGGAGGCTATATACAGGGGGTACCGTTACAGAGTCAATATGAAGGCTATATACAGGGTATTACGGTACAGAGTCAATATGGAGGCTATATACAGGGTATTACGGTACAGAGTCAATGTGGAGGCTATATACAGGGGGTACCGTTACAGAGTCAATATGAAGGCTATATACAGGGTATTACGGTACAGAGTCAATATGGAGGCTATATACAGGGTATTACGGTACAGAGTCAATGTGGAGGCTATATACAGGGGGTACCGTTACAGAGTCAATATGAAGGCTATATACAGGGGGTACCGGTACAGAGTCAATATGAAGGCTATATACAGGGTATTACGGTACAGAGTCAATGTGGAGGCTATATACAGGGTGTTACGGTACAGAGTCAATGTGGAGGCTATATACAGGGTGTTACGATACAGAGTCAATGTGGAGACTATATACAGGGTATTACGGTACAGAGTCAATATGGAGGCTATATACAGGGTATTACGGTACAGAGTCAATGTGGAGGCTATATACAGGGGGTACCGTTACAGAGTCAATATGAAGGCTATATACAGGGGGTACCGGTACAGAGTCAATATGAAGGCTATATACAGGGTATTACGGTACAGAGTCAATGTGGAGGCTATATACAGGGTGTTACGGTACAGAGTCAATGTGGAGGCTATATACAGGGTGTTACGATACAGAGTCAATGTGGAGACTATATACAGGGTATTACGGTACAGAGTCAATGTGGAGGCTATATACAGGGTATTACGGTACAGAGTCAATGTGGAGGCTATATACAGGGTATTACGGTACATAGTCAATGTGGAGGCTATATACAGGGTGTTACGGTACAGAGTCAATATGGAGGCTATATACAGGGGGTACCGGGACAGAGTCAATGTGGAGGCTATATACAGGGGGTACCGGTACAGAGTCAATATGGAGGCTATATACAGGGGGTACCGTTACAGAGTCAATATGGAGGCTATATACAGGGGGTACCGTTACAGAGTCAATGTGGAGGCTATATACAGGGTATTACGGTACAGAGTCAATATGGAGGCTATATACAGGGGGTACCGTTACAGAGTCAATGTGGAGGCTATATACAGGGGGTACCGTTACAGAGTCAATATGGAGGCTATATACAGGAGGTAACGTTACAGAGTCAATATGGAGGCTATATACAGGGGGTACCGTTACAGAGTCAATATGGAGGCTATATACAGGGGGTACCGTTACAGAGTCAATATGGAGGCTATATACAGGGGGTACCGTTACAGAGTCAATATGGAGGCTATATACAGGGTATTACGGTACAGAGTCAACGTGGAGGCTATATACAGGGGGTACCGTTACAGAATCAATATGGAGGCTATATACAGGGTGTTACGGTACAGAGTCAATGTGGAGGCTATATACAGGGTGTTACGGTACAGAGTCAAGGTGGAGGCTATATACAGGGTGTTACGGTACAGAGTCAATGTGGAGACTATATACAGGGGGTACCAGTACAGAGTCAATGTGGAGGCTATATACAGGGTGTTACGGTACAGAGTCAATGTGGAGGCTATATACAGGGGGTACCGGTACAGAGTCAATGTGGAGGCTATATAGAGGGGGTACCGGTACAGGGTCAATGTGGAGGCTATATACAGGGTGTTACGGTACAGATTCAATGTGGAGGCTATATACAGGGGGTACCGGTACAGGGTCAATGTGGAGGCTATATACAGGGGGTACCGGTACAGAGTCAATGTGGAGGCTACATACAGGGGGTACCGGTACAGAGTCAATATGGAGGCTATATACAGGGGGTACCGGTACAGAGTCAGTGTGGAAGGCTATATACAGAGTCAATGTGGAGACTATATACATGGGGTACCGGTACAGAGTCAGTGTGGAAGGCTATATACAGGGGGTACCGGTACAGAGTCAATGTGGAGGTTATATACAGGGGGTACCGGTACAGAGTCAATGTGGAGGCTATATACAGGGGGTACCGGTACAGAGTCAATGTGGAGGATATATACAGGGGGTACCGGTACAGAGTCAGTGTGGAGGCTATTTACAGGGGGTACCGGTACAGAGTCAATGTGGAGGTTATATACAGGGGGTACCGGTACAGAGTCAATGGGGAGGCTATATACAGGGTGTTACAGTATAGAGTCAATGTGGAGACTATATACATGGGGTACCGTTACAGAGTCAATGTGGAGGCTATATACAGGGGGTACCGGTACAGAGTCAATGTGGAGGCTATATACAGGGGGTACCGGTACAGAGTCAATGTGGAGGCTATATACAGGGTATTACGGTACAGAGTCAATGTGGAGACTATATACATGGGGTACCGTTACAGAGTCAATGTGGAGGCTGTATACAGGGGGTACCAGTACAGAGTCAATGTGGAGGGTATATACAGGGGGTACCGGTACAGAGTCAATGTGGAGGCTATATACAGGGGGTACCAGTACAGAGCCAATGAGGAGGCTCTATACAGGGGGTACCAGTACAGAGCCAATATGGAGGCTATATACAGGGTGTTACGGTACAGAGTCAATGTGGAGACTATATACAGGGGGTACCGGTACAGGGTCAATGTGGAGGCTATATACAGGGGGTACCGGTACAGAGTCAATGTGGAGGCTACATACAGGGTGTTACGGTACAGAGTCAATGTGGAGACTATATACAGGGGGTACCAGTACAGAGTCAATGTGGAGGCTATATACAGGGGGTACCGGTACAGAGTCAATGTGGAGGATATATACAGGGGGTACCGGTACAGAGTCAGTGTGGAGGCTATTTACAGGGGGTACCGGTACAGAGTCAATGTGGAGGTTATATACAGGGGGTACCGGTACAGAGTCAATGGGGAGGCTATATACAGGGTGTTACAGTACAGAGTCAATGTGGAGACTATATACATGGGGTACCGTTACAGAGTCAATGTGGAGGCTATATACAGGGGGTACCGGTACAGAGTCAATGTGGAGGCTATATACAGGGGGTACCGGTACAGAGTCAATGTGGAGGCTATATACAGGGTATTACGGTACAGAGTCAATGTGGAGACTATATACATGGGGTACCGTTACAGAGTCAATGTGGAGGCTATATACAGGGGGTACCAGTACAGAGTCAATGTGGAGGGTATATACAGGGGGTACCGGTACAGAGTCAATGTGGAGGCTATATACAGGGGGTACCAGTACAGAGCCAATGAGGAGGCTCTATACAGGGGGTACCAGTACAGAGCCAATGAGGAGGCTATATACAGGGGGTATCGGTAACGAGTCATTGTGGAGGCTCTATACGGGGGGGGGGGGGGGGGGGGGATAGATCAGCTTTAATACTGCAGATAGATTGTAGCTTCCATCAATGTAATTGTCTGCATCATTTCCAAATCATGATATTTTCATTCATTATTTTCCCCTAGCCATACCAGCCCTCCCCTAATTGGAGTAAACTAATGGACAACAACACTTAGGCTTCTACTTTCAGCTTATACATACTATATACATTTTACAAACACAGTACATTTTACATTAGTTATCTTGTTGTTTTTAGTCCCATCCTTCAGCTCCCCTCAACCCCTCCCATCTATCTCTGAACACCATCCAGTCCCATCCTTCAGCTCCCCTCAACCCCTCCCATCTATCTCTGAACACCATCCAGTCCCATCCTTCAGCTCTATTCAACCCCTCCCATCTATCTCTGAACACCATCCAGTCCCATCCTTCAGCTCCTCTCAACCCCTCCCATCTATCTCTCAACACCATCCAGTCCCATCCTTCAGCTCCCCTCAACCCCTCCCATCTATCTCTGAACACCATCCAGTCCCATCCTTCAGCTCTATTCAACCCCTCCCATCTATCTCTGAACACCATCCAGTCCCATCCTTCAGCTCCCCTCAACCCCTCCGATCTATCTCTGAACACCATCCAGTCCCATCCTTCAGCTCCCCTCAACCCCTCCCATCTATCTCTGAACACCATCTAGTCCCATCCTTTAGCTCCCCTCAACCCCTCCCATCTATCTCTGAACACCATCCAGTCCCATCCTTCAGCTCTATTCAACCCCTCCCATCTATCTCTGAACACCATCCAGTCCCATCCTTCAGCTCCCCTTAACCCCTCCCATCTATCTCTGAACACCATCCAGTCCCATCCTTCAGCTCCCCTCAACCCCTCCCATCTATCTCTGAACACCATCTAGTCCCATCCTTTAGCTCCCCTCAACCCCTCCCATCTATCTCTGAACACCATCCAGTCCCATCCTTCAGCTCCCCTCAACCCCTCCCATCTATCTCTCAACACCATCCAGTCCCATCCTTCAGCTCTATTCAACCCCTCCCATCTATCTCTGAACACCATCCAGTCCCATCCTTCAGCTCCCCTTAACCCCTCCCATCTATCTCTGAACACCATCCAGTCCCAGCCTTCAGCGACCCTCAACCCCTCCCATCTATCTCTGAACACCATCCATATTGGATTTCTACTTGCCATATATTTTTCCAACTGTGCTGTGATGTTTTTTTTCTCATAGTTTCTACAGATTGTAAATTAAAGATAAACATTTTTGATAGTATTATTAAATTATTGATCGATTGACTATGACTTTTCAAATCACCCAGTAGTGCTATCTGCAGAGTTAGCTCCCGGTAAATGTTGCACTTCTTTAGCCATTCCTCGTACCAAAACAAATTATCTAATGATACTGTCTCTTCGCAGCAAAATCTTTAGAGCTGGGATGGTTGTAGCCCCCAATGCCACCAGAAATACTGCTCGTTCTGTGCGTGATTTCCCGCAAGACAGGAATGTCAGTGTTCTGCCAGTATAGCTTCCATCAATAAAATATATATCATTCAATTGGTTGCAATAATTTTATATGATAATTTAAATAGAAAAATTTAAAGTTTTGAATCTGGCGTTGTTTTGCGTATCAGTTTATAAACCATGTGCCATGGAATCGGTATATCGAAAATCTCTTCCGTAATATCTTGCAATCTAAACTCAGCAAAAAAAGAAACGTCCCTTTTTCAGGACCCTGTCTTTCAAAGTTAATTTGTTAAAATCCAAATAACTTCACAGATCTTCATTGTAAAGGGTTTAAACACTGTTTCCCATTGCTTGTTCAATGAACCATAAACAATTAATGAACATGCACCTGTGGAACGGTCATTAAAACACTAACAGCTTACAGACGGTAGGCAATTAAGGTCACAGTTATGAAAACTTAGGACACTAAAGAGGCATTTCTACTAACTTCTCTACTCATTTGCGTGAACGTGCCTTAGGCATGCTGCAAGGAGGCATGAGGACTGCAGATGTGGCCAGGCCAATAAACTGCAATGTCCGTACTGTGAGACGCCTAAGACAGCGCTACAGGGAGACAGGACGGACAGCTGATCATCCTCGCAGTGAAGACCACGTGTAACAACACCTGCACAGGATCGGTACATCCGGACATCACACCTGCGGGACAGGTACAGGCTGGCAAAGACAACTGCCCGAGTTACACCAGGAATGCACAATCCCTCCATCAGTGCTCAGACTATCCGCAATAGGCTGATGGAGGCTGGACTGAGGGCTTGTAGGCCTGTTGTAAGGCAGGTCCTCACCAGACATAACCGGCAACAACATCGCCTATGGGCACAAACCCACTCGCTGGACCAGACAGGAATGGCAAAAAGTGCTCTTCAATGACGAGTCGCGGTTTTGTCTCACCAGGGGTGATGGTCGGATTCGTATTTATTCGTCAAAGAAATGAGCGTTACACCGAGGCCTGTACTCTGGAGCGGGATCGGTTTGGAGGTGGAGGGTCCGTCATGGTCTATGGCGGTGTGTCACAGCATTATCGGACTGAGCTTGTTGTCATTGCAGGCAATCGCAACACTGTGCCTTACAGGGAAGACATCCTCTTCCCTCATGTGGTACCCTTCCTGTAGGCTCATCCTGACATGACCCACCAGCACGACAGCGCCACCAGCCATACTGCTCATTCTGTGCGTGATTTCCTGCAAGACAGGAATGTCAGTGTTCATCCATGGCCAGTGAAGAGCCCAGATCTCAATCCCATTGAGCACGTCTGCGACCTGTTGGATCGGAGGGTGAGGTCTAGGGCCATTCCTCCCAGAAATGTCTGGGAACTTGCAGTTGCCTTGGTGGAAGAGTGGGGTAAGAGTGGGGTATCTTACAACAAGAACTGGCAAATCTGGTGCAGTCCATGAGGAGGAGATGCAATGCAGTACTTAATGCAGCTGGTGGCCACACCAGATACTGACTGTTACTTTGGATTTTGGGACCCATTATTCCATTTCTGTTAGTCACATGTCTGTGGAACCTGTTCAGTTCATGTCTCAGCTGTTGAATCTTGTTATGTTCATACAAATATTTACACATGTTAAGTTTGCTGAAAATAAATGCAGTTGACAGTGAGAGGACGTTTCTTTTTTTGCTGAGTTTAGTATAATTTTTTATTTATCACAATTTTCTTTCTCTTGTCAGTAGTGTGATGGTTAATATAGTCAGTAGTGTGATGGTCAGTAGTGTGATGGTTAGTATAGTCAGTAGTGTGATGATCAGTAGTGTGATGGTCAGTAGTGTGATGGTCAGTAGTGTTATGGTTAGTATAGTCAGTAGTGTGATGGTTAGTATAGTCAGTAATGTGATGGTCAGTAGTGTGATGGTCAGTAGTGTGATGGTTACTATAGTCAGTAGTGTGATGGTCAGTAGTGTGATGGTTAGTAGTATGATGTTTAGTATAGTCAGTAGTGTGATGGTCAGTAGTGTGATGGTTAGTATAGTCAGTAGTGTGATAGTTAGTATAGTCAGTAGTGTGATGGTTAGTAGTGTGATGGTTAGTATGGTCAGTAGTGTGATGGTTAGTATAGTCAGTAGTGTGATGGTCAGTAGTGTGATAGTTAGTATGGTCAGTAGTGTGATGGTCAGTAGTGTGATGGTTAGTATAGTCAGTAGTGTGATGGTTAGTATAGTCAGTAGTGTGATGGTTAGTATAGTCAGTAGTGTGATGGTTAGTAGTGTGATGGTTAGTATGGTCAGTAGTGTGATGGTTAGTATAGTCAGTAGTGTGATGGTCAGTAGTGTGATAGTTAGTATGGTCAGTAGTGTGATGGTCGGTAGTGTGATGGTTAGTATAGTCAGTAGTGTGATGGTTAGTATGGTCAGTAATGTGATGGTCAGTAGTGTGATGGTCAGTAGTGTGATGGTTAGTAGTGTGATGGTTAGTATAGTCAGTAGTGTGATGGTCAGTAGTGTGATGGTTAGTATAGTCAGTAGTGTGATGGTTAGTAGTGTGATGGTTAGTATGGTCAGTAGTGTGATGTTAGTATGGTCAGTAGTGTGATGGTTAGTATAGTCAGTAGTGTGATGTTAGTATAGTCAGTAGTGTGAAGCTTAGTATAGTCAGTAGTGTGATGGTCAGTAATGTGATGGTTAGTATGGTCAGTAGTGTGATGGTCAGTAGTGTGATGGTTAGTATGGTCAGTAGTGTGATGGTTAGTAGTGTGATGGTTAGTATAGTCAGTAGTGTGATGGTCAGTAGTGTGATGGTTAGTATAGTCAGTAGTGTGATGGTTAGTAGTGTGATGGTTAGTATGGTCAGTAGTGTGATGTTAGTATGGTCAGTAGTGTGATGGTTAGTATAGTCAGTAGTGTGATGTTAGTATAGTCAGTAGTGTGAAGCTTAGTATAGTCAGTAGTGTGATGGTCAGTAATGTGATGGTTAGTATGGTCAGTAGTGTGATGGTCAGTAGTGTGATGGTTAGCATGGTCAGTAGTGTGATGGTTAGTAGTGTGATGGTTAGTATAGTCAGTAGTGTGATGGTCAGTAGTGTGATGGTTAGTATAGTCAGTAGTGTGATGGTTAGTAGTGTGATGGTTAGTATGGTCAGTAGTGTGATGGTCAGTAGTGTGATGGTTAGTATAGTCAGAATTGTGATGGTTAGTAGTGTGATGGTTAGTATAGTCAGTAGTGTGATGGTTAGTATAGTCAGTAGTGTGATGGTTAGTAGTGTGATGGTTAGTATGGTCAGTAGTGTGATGTTAGTATGGTCAGTAGTGTGATGGTTAGTATAGTCAGTAGTGTGATGTTAGTATAGTCAGTAGTGTGAAGCTTAGTATAGTCAGTAGTGTGATGGTCAGTAATGTGATGGTTAGTATGGTCAGTAGTGTGATGGTCAGTAGTGTGATGGTTAGTATGGTCAGTAGTGTGATGGTCAGTAGTGTGATGGTTAGTATGGTCAGTAGTGTGATGGTCAGTATGGTCAGTAGTGTGATGGTCAGTATGGTCAGTAGTGTGATGGTTAGTATGGTCAGTAGTGTGATGGTCAGTAGTGTGATGGTCAGTATGGTCAGTAGTGTGATGGTCAGTATGGTCAGTAGTGTGATGGTCAGTAGTGTGATGGTTAGTATGGTCAGTAGTGTGATGTTAGTATAGTCAGTAGTGTGAAGCTTAGTATAGTCAGTAGTGTGATGGTCAGTAATGTGATGGTTAGTATGGTCAGTAGTGTGATGGTCAGTAGTGTGATGGTTAGTATGGTCAGTAGTGTGATGGTTAGTAGTGTGATGGTTAGTATAGTCAGTAGTGTGATGGTCAGTAGTGTGATGGTTAGTATAGTCAGTAGTGTGATGGTTAGTAGTGTGATGGTTAGTATGGTCAGTAGTGTGATGTTAGTATGGTCAGTAGTGTGATGGTTAGTATAGTCAGTAGTGTGATGTTAGTATAGTCAGTAGTGTGAAGCTTAGTATAGTCAGTAGTGTGATGGTCAGTAATGTGATGGTTAGTATGGTCAGTAGTGTGATGGTCAGTAGTGTGATGGTTAGTATGGTCAGTAGTGTGATGGTTAGTAGTGTGATGGTTAGTATAGTCAGTAGTGTGATGGTCAGTAGTGTGATGGTTAGTATAGTCAGTAGTGTGATGGTTAGTAGTGTGATGGTTAGTATGGTCAGTAGTGTGATGGTCAGTAGTGTGATGGTTAGTATAGTCAGAATTGTGATGGTTAGTAGTGTGATGGTTAGTATAGTCAGTAGTGTGATGGTTAGTATAGTCAGTAGTGTGATGGTTAGTAGTGTGATGGTTAGTATGGTCAGTAGTGTGATGTTAGTATGGTCAGTAGTGTGATGGTTAGTATAGTCAGTAGTGTGATGTTAGTATAGTCAGTAGTGTGAAGCTTAGTATAGTCAGTAGTGTGATGGTCAGTAATGTGATGGTTAGTATGGTCAGTAGTGTGATGGTCAGTAGTGTGATGGTTAGTATGGTCAGTAGTGTGATGGTCAGTAGTGTGATGGTTAGTATGGTCAGTAGTGTGATGGTCAGTATGGTCAGTAGTGTGATGGTCAGTATGGTCAGTAGTGTGATGGTTAGTATGGTCAGTAGTGTGATGGTCAGTAGTGTGATGGTCAGTATGGTCAGTAGTGTGATGGTCAGTATGGTCAGTAGTGTGATGGTCAGTAGTGTGATGGTTAGTATGGTCAGTAGTGTGATGGTCAGTATGGTCAGTAGTGTGATGGTCAGTATGGTCAGTAGTGTGATGGTTAGGGAGAAAGACAATTTGACATTTACTTAAGGAATGTTTGGATTCTTGAACTCAAACTACTACAGAAAACCTTTCCAAAATCGCTGTTTACCCAGATTCCCCTGTAATTATTGGGGTCTGATTTATCTCCGCGTTTGTGGATATTTCCAGACATCAGCCAGAATGTAGTACCATGTTGAACAATGTAAACACATATTTGTATATATATACGTTTGTATATTTGTGTAAACACATATTTGTATATTTATATATTTATACATTTGTATATTTGTGTAAACACATACAGTGCCTTGCGAAAGTATTCGGCCCCCTTGAACTTTGCGACCTTTTTCCACATTTCAGGCTTCAAACATAAAGATATAAAACTGTATTTTTTTGTGAAGAATCAACAACAAGTGGGACACAATCATGAAGTGGAACGACATTTATTGGATATTTCAAACTTTTTTAACAAATCAAAAACTGAAAAATTGGGCGTGCAAAATTATTCAGCCCCTTTACTTTCAGTGCAGAAAACTCTCTCCAGAAGTTCAGTGAGGATCTCTGAATGATCCAATGTTGACCTAAATGACTAATGATGATAAATACAATCCACCTGTGTGTAATCAAGTCTCCGTATAAATGCACCTGCACTGTGATAGTCTCAGAGGTCCGTTAAAAGCGCAGAGAGCATCATGAAGAACAAGGAACACACCAGGCAGGTCCGAGATACTGTTGTGAATAAGTTTAAAGCCGGATTTGGATACAAAAAGATTTCCCAAGCTTTAAACATCCCAAGGAGCACTGTGCAAGCGATAATATTGAAATGGAAGGAGTATCAGACCACTGCAAATCTACCAAGACCTGGCCGTCCCTCTAAACTTTCAGCTCATACAAGGAGAAGACTGATCAGAGATGCAGCCAAGAGGCCCATGATCACTCTGGATGAACTGCAGAGATCTACAGCTGAGGTGGGAGACTCTGTCCATAGGACAACAATCAGTCGTATATTGCACAAATCTGGCCTTTATGGAAGAGTGGCAAGAAGAAAGCCATTTCTTAAAGATATCCATAAAAAGTGTTGTTTAAAGTTTGCCACAAGCCACCTGGGAGACACACCAAACATGTGGAAGAAGGTGCTCTGGTCAGATGAAACCAAAATTGAACTTTTTGGCAACAATGCAAAACGTTATGTTTGGCGTAAAAGCAACACAGCTGAACACACCATCCCCACTGTCAAACATGGTGGTGGCAGCATCATGGTTTGGGCCTGCTTTTCTTCAGCAGGGACAGGGAAGATGGTTAAAATTGATGGGAAGATGGATGGAGCCAAATACAGGACCATTCTGGAAGAAAACCTGATGGAGTCTGCAAAAGACCTGAGACTGGGACGGAGATTTGTCTTCCAACAAGACAATGATCCAAAAAATAAAGCAAAATCTACAATGGAATGGTTCAAAAATAAACATATCCAGGTGTTAGAATGGCCAAGTCAAAGTCCAGACCTGACTCCAATCGAGAATCTGTGGAAAGAACTGAAAATTGCTGTTCACAAATGCTCTCCATCCAACCTCACTGAGCTCGAGCTGTTTTGCAAGGAGGAATGGGAAAAAATGTCAGTCTCTCGATGTGCAAAACTGATAGAGACATACCCCAAGCGACTTACAGCTGTAATCGCAGCAAAAGGTGGCGCTACAAAGTATTAACTTAAGGGGGCTGAATAATTTTGCATGCCCAATTTTTCAGTTTTTGATTTGTTAAAAAAGTTTGAAATATCCAATAGATGTCGTTCCACTTCATGATTGTGTACCACTTGTTGTTGATTCTTCACAAAGAAATACAGTTTTATATCTTTATGTTTGAAGCCTGAAACGTGGCAAAAGGTCGCAAAGTTCAAGGGGGCCGAATACTTTCGCAAGGCACTGTATTTGTAACTCAGGTGTGCTGTTATTCAGCATTTAATTTCTGATGTTATCTAGACCACAGGCTTTCTTTGGTTTCATATATTTGAGCTTTCATTTAGTTCTTGTTGGGTTATTGGGTAATCTAATGGATTTTGGATGTTTTTAATGCTCCGTCCTTTTGAGGGTTATTTTTGTATAGATTATCAGTCGTGCTTAAATTGTTCCACATGTCCCAGAAATGATTTGGACCTTTTCAATTTCATCAAGTGTCTTCTTGGTATAATTACATTTATTGTATTTCAGTGTAATTTTTCTACTGTTTCAGAGATTCACAGTATTCATAGCGTAGCTCTGGGTTGTTTTGCTGCTTATGTTTTTCATTTGACATTTGTCTTAGGTGTTTTCTAATTGTTTTACATTCGTTATCAAACCATTTTTCAGAAACTTTTTTTTTTCTTTTCTGATGTTACATCAACTTTGGTTTCTCAGATTTTGATGCTGCTTTTTGGAAAATGCAGTTGTTGTTTCGAGTAGCCGAATTGACTCCTTCTTTATTGTTTTGGTACTGTGAGTTATTGAAGACATGTATAGAGTTCATCATTTCATCTGAGTTCAATGTTTCAGTCAATCTCTCGGCACTTTCTGTACCAATCTGTACGATTGGTTCATGTTGTAGAGTTTATTGGGCAGTTTCTTTTGAATTAATATTTCTGGTTAATTTCTTCAGAAACACATTGACCTGACTGTGATCTGACAATGGTGTCTGTGGTCTGACAGTGAATGCACTAATGGAGGAGGGGTCCATATCAGTGATGGAATAATCGACTACACTTGTCCCAAGAGCTGAGCGGTAAGCAAACTGACCTAGAGTCCTCTCCCTCTCTCCCTCTCTCCCTCACTCTCTCACTGTCCCTCTCTCTCCCTCTCTCTCTCTCTCTCTCTCCCTCTTTCTCGCTCTCTCCCTGTCTCTCTATTCCCTCTTCCTATTCTCTCTCTCTTCTTTCTTTCTTCTCTCTCTTCTCTCTCTCCCTCCCTCTCTGTATAATAACAATTGTTTCAAAGTAGTCACATAATAACTGTTTTATAGTAGTAATATAATAATAGTAATATAATAACTGTTTTATAGTAGTAATATAATAATAGTAATATAATAACTGTTTTATAGTAGTAATATAATAATAGTAATATAATAACTGTTTTATAGTAGTAATATAATAATAGTAATATAATAACTGTTTTATAGTAGTAATATAATAATAGTAATATAATAACTGTTTTATAGTAGTAATATAATAACAGTAATATAATAACTGTTTTATAGTAGTAATATAATAATAGTAATATAATAACTGTTTTATAGTAGTAATATAATAATAGTAATATAATAACTGTTTTATAGTAGTAATATAATAACAGTAATATAATAACTGTTTTATAGTAGTAATATAATAATAGTAATATAATAACTGTTTTATAGTAGTAATATAATAATAGTAATATAATAACTGTTTTATAGTAGTAATATAATAATAGTAATATAATAACTGTTTTATAGTAGTAATATAATAATAGTAATATAATAACTGTTTTATAGTAGTAATATAATAATAGTAATATAATAACTGTTTTATAGTAGTAATATAATAATAGTAATATAATAACTGTTTTATAGTAGTAATATAATAATAGTAATATAATAACTGTTTTATAGTAGTAATATAATAATAGTAATATAATAACTGTTTTATAGTAGTAATATAATAATAGTAATATAATAACTGTTTTATAGTAGTAATATAATAATAGTAATATAATAACTGTTTTATAGTAGTAATATAATAATAGTAATATAATAACTGTTTTATAGTAGTAATATAATAATAGTAATATAATAACTGTTTTATAGTAGTAATATAATAATAGTAATATAATAACTGTTTTATAGTAGTAATATAATAATAGTAATATAATAACTGTTTTATAGTAGTAATATAATAATAGTAATATAATAACTGTTTTATAGTAGTAATATAATAATAGTAATATAATAACTGTTTTATAGTAGTAATATAATAATAGTAATATAATAACTGTTTTATAGTAGTAATATAATAATATAGATGAGTAACGTTAAAGACATGATGAAGGTCATGGCAGGAAATAGACTGCAGATGAACCCATATTAAAGCTTCATCACTGAATACTAGGTCCTTCCACCTATGAGAAAGCCACAGGAACAATAATCCGCCTGTATGTGATTCTGATAGCACCTCGTGACAATGCTGCATCAATGTGTACACAGAGTAACAAGGACAGACAGACACGATCATGTTTTTGTCTCTGTCATCAATTAAAAACATAACATCCCACCACGTTACCAGGAGTTACCATTAACTGACTCTGGCCAATAAAACAGATTCAGCGTTTTAAGACTAGCGTCCCAAACGGGGAACCGTACGGGCCCTGATCTACAGTACTGTGTAGAGAACAGGGTTCCATGTGGAATGCAGAGAAAGGCTTCCGACCTCCGAACAGATTTACACAAAGGTCTGTTTTAGCATCTGTTCAAATGCAGGTACACAGAGCAAAGATGGAGAAAAGTGTTTGAGTGTTTTACAGAGTCTGTTACACTGTGTTTGAGTGTTTTACAGAGTCTGTTACACTGTGTTTGAGTGTTTTACAGAGTCTGTTACACTGTGTTTGAGTGTTTTACAGAGTCTGTTACACTGTGTTTGAGTGTTTTACAGAGTCTGTTACACTGTGTTTGAGTGTTTTACAGAGTCTGTTACACTGTGTTTGAGTGTTTTACAGAGTCTGTTACACTGTGTGTGAGTGTTTTACAGAGTCTGTTACACTGTGTTTGAGTGTTTTACAGAGTCTGTTACACTGTGTTTGAGTGTTTTACAGAGTCTGTTACACTGTGTTTGAGTGTTTTACAGAGTCTGTTACACTGTGTTTGAGTGTTTTACAGAGTCTGTTACACTGTGTTTGAGTGTTTTACAGAGTCTGTTACACTGTGTGTGAGTGTTTTACAGAGTCTGTTACACTGTGTTTGAGTGTTTTACAGAGTCTGTTACACTGTGTTTGAGTGTTTTACAGAGTCTGTTACACTGTGTTTGAGTGTTTTACAGAGTCTGTTACACTGTGTTTGAGTGTTTTACAGAGTCTGTTACACTGTGTTTGAGTGTTTTACAGAGTCTGTTACACTGTGTTTGAGTGTTTTACAGAGTCTGTTACACTGTGTTTGAGTGTTTTACAGAGTCTGTTACACTGTGTTTGAGTGTTTTACAGAGTCTGTTACACTGTGTTTGAGTGTTTTACAGAGTCTGTTACACTGTGTTTGAGTGTTTTACAGAGTCTGTTACACTGTGTTTGAGTGTTTTACAGAGTCTGTTACACTGTGTTTGAGTGTTTTACAGAGTCTGTTACACTGTGTTTGAGTGTTTTACAGAGTCTGTTACACTGTGTTTGAGTGTTTTACAGAGTCTGTTACACTGTGTTTGAGTGTTTTACAGAGTCTGTTACACTGTGTTTGAGTGTTTTACAGAGTCTGTTACACTGTGTTTGAGTGTTTTACAGAGTCTGTTACACTGTGTTTGAGTGTTTTACAGAGTCTGTTACACTGTGTTTGAGTGTTTTACAGAGTCTGTTACACTGTGTTTGAGTGTTTTACAGAGTCTGTTACACTGTGTTTGAGTGTTTTACAGAGTCTGTTACACTGTGTTTGAGTGTTTTACAGAGTCTGTTACAAACGCTGACCAAATTTACAGGATTTGTAACGTAGCTGGTTGCCAGGCAAAGAGAACTGAAGGGTCTTCTAAGAAAAAGACAGAAGGAGCGAGGGTGACAGGGAGAGAGAGAGACAGAGAGAGAGACATAGAGAGAGAGAGATACAGAGAGAGAGAGAGAGAGAGAGAGAGAAACAGAGAGAGAGAGATAACTGCCCACAAAATTAAGTTGAAACTGAGCTGCACTTCCTAACCTCCTGTAAAATGTACGACTAGAAATATTCCTCACCAAGAGATTCATTATTCACAGAAATTACTAGATTTATTGAGGCGGCAGGTAGCCTAGTGGTTAGGGCACAGAAGAAGGGGGTGATGATGGTGGTAGTAGTACAGTAGAAGGGGTGATGATGGTAGTAGTAGTATAGTAGAAGGGGTGATGATGGTAGTAGTAGTACAGTAGAAGGGGTGATGATGGTAGTAGTAGTAGTGGTAGTAGTAGTACAGTAGAAGGGGTGATGATGATGGTAGTAGTAGTACAGTAGAAGGGGTGATGATGGTAGTAGTAGTAGTGGTAGTAGTAGTACAGTAGAAGGGGTGATGATGATGGTAGTAGTAGTACAGTAGAAGGGGTGATGATGATGATGGTAGTAGTAGTAGTACAGTAGAAGGGGTGATGATGGTAGTAGTAGTAGTGGTAGTAGTAGTACAGTAAAAGGGGTGATGATGGTAGTAGTAGTAGTAGTACAGTAGAAGGGGTGATGATGGTAGTAGTAGTAGTAGTAGTACAGTAGAAGGGGTGATGATGATGATGGTAGTAGTAGTACAGTAGAAGGGGTGATGATGGTAGTAGTAGTAGTGGTAGTAGTAGTACAGTAGAAGGGGTGATGATGATGGTAGTAGTAGTAGTACAGTAGAAGGGGTGATGATGGTGGTAGTAGTAGTAGTAGTAGTACAGTAGAAGGGGTGATGGTAGTAGTAGTAGTAGTAGTAGTACAGTAGAAGGGGTGATGATGGTGATGGTGGTAGTGGTAGTAGTGATGTAATGGTGAAGATGACAGTTAGTTATAGTTTCATTTTCCATGTTTAGCCTTTTATATTTATACCATTTTATATTGTTATTATTGTTGTTGTTGTTATTATTTATTATTTATTAGAATGTATATTGTATACTTTGTTGTTTTGGCAATATTGACACATGTTCCACATGCCAATAAAGCACCTTCAATTTGAGAGAAAGAGAGGAACAGATTGTCACCACTACATTCTGTGGAACAGTGAACAGATTGTCACCACTACATTCTGTGGAACAGTGAACAGATTGTCACCACGACATTCTGTGGAACAGTGAACAGATTGTCACCACTACATTCTGTGGAACAGTGAACAGATTGTCACCACTACATTCTGTGGAACAGTGAACAGATTGTCAACACTACATTCTGTGGAACAGTGAACAGATTGTCAACACTACATTCCGTGGAACAGTGAACAGATTGTCACCACTACATTCTGTGGAACAGTGAACAGATTGTCACCACTATATTCTGTGGAACAGTGAACAGATTGTCACCACTATATTCTGTGGAACAGTGAACAGATTGTCACCACTACATTCTGTGGAACAGTGAACAGATTGTCACCACTATATTCTGTGGAACAGTGAACAGATTGTCACCACTACATTCTGTGGAACAGTGAACAGATTGTCACCACTATATTCTGTGGAACAGTGAACAGATTGTCACCACTATATTCTGTGGAACAGTGAACAGATTGTCACCACTACATTCTGTGGAACAGTGAACAGATTGTCACCACTACATTCTGTGGAACAGTGAACAGATTGTCACCACTATATTCTGTGGAACAGTGAACAGATTGTCACCACTATATTCTGTGGAACAGTGAACAGATTGTCACCACTATATTCTGTGGAACAGTGAACAGATTGTCACCACTACATTCTGTGGAACAGTGAACAGATTGTCACCACTATATTCTGTGGAACAGTGAACAGATTGTCACCACTATATTCTGTGGAACAGTGAACAGATTGCTGGTGGCTGCACGGCGGCAGAGAGGACAGTCTGCAGGATGGAATAGGAACAGTATCTGGAGTGCAGATGGGTGGCACTGTGTGTGTGTGTGACACTGTGAGTGTGTGTCACTGTGTGTGTGTGTCACTGTGAGTGTGTGTGTGTGTCAGTACTGCTCAAGTGTCCCTGACCTGGCACAGACACATTGCTGGTCACAGCTGCATCCTTCCAGCATGGGGGAGCATCGCTGACTGGCTACACACACACACACACACACACACACACACACACACACACACACACACACACACACACACACACACACACACACACACACACAACAGCAACAACAACAACAACACAATACAGCCTCCATCACCACCACATGTTGTGAAACCAGAGCTCTCTAACAGCTAAACATCTCCCACATCCATGGTAACATTCCCTCGTCCTCCCTCAGCCTGTTACCCCTTTTGTCTCAGACGGCCATCTGCACTGATCTGTCTGATAACTTCCTGATTCTACATCTAGCTAATGAGTTTTTTTTTGTGGTGGTAGAATCAGTATTTAAGAAAATGTAAAATGTACACGAAAATGTTCACAAAAGACAGCGATGCTAACAACACCGGTTTGCACACTGAATACTCCCTCTATATAGCTAGTGTAGTCATAGCTAACTCACTAATGAGTTGTCATGACGTCGTGTGTACTGCCGAGTTCCACAGCAGGGCTGGCTACCCTCTGTGACGTCATCACTTCAAGCCAATTGTTCCAAAGTAGCGAGGCGCCCCCGAGCCAGCTGTCAGTCAGATACCTGCCCGATTTATGGGAACAGTGCCTATGGTGCAGTTAAACTTCATCAACAAGTTAGAGAAGTAGCTATCGCATTGGCCCTTCCAAGCTAGAGAAGTAGCTATCGCAATTGGCCCTTCCAAGCTAGAGAAGTAGCTATCGCATTGGCCCTTCCAAGCTAGAGAAGTAGCTATCGCATTGGCCCTTCCAAGCTAGAGAAGTAGCTATCGCAATTGGCCCTTCCAAGCTAGAGAAGTAGCTATCGCATTGGCCCTTCCAAGCTAGAGAAGTAGCTATCGCATTGGCCCTTCCAAGCTAGAGAAGTAGCTATCGCATTGGCCCTTCCAAGCTAGAGAAGTAGCAATCGCATTGGCCCTTCCAAGCTAGAGAAGTAGCTATCGCATTGGCCCTTCCAAGCTAGAGAAGTAGCTATCGCATTGGCCTTTCCAAGCTAGAGAAGTAGCTGTCGCATTGACCCTTCCAAGCTAGAGAAGTAGCTATCGCATTGGCCCTTCCAAGCTAGAGAAGTAGCTATCGCATTGGCCCTTCCAAGCTAGAGAAGTAGCTGTCGCATTGGCCCTTCCAAGCTAGAGAAGTAGCTATCGCATTGGCCCTTCCAAGCTAGAGAAGTAGCTGTCGCATTGGCCCTTCCAAGCTAGAGAAGTAGCTATCGCATTGGCCCTTCCAAGCTAGAGAAGTAGCTGTCGCATTGGCCTTTCCAAGCTAGAGAAGTAGCTATCGCATTGGCCCTTCCAAGCTCGAGAAGTAGCTGTCGCATTCGCCCTTCCAAGCTAGAGAAGTAGCTATCGCATTGGCCCTTCCAAGCTAGAGAAGTAGCTATCGCATTGGCCCTTCCAAGCTAGCACTCGACTGCTAGTTGGAGCACGTTTTCTCAGCTGACGGTTGTCATAGCTACCGAGAGACGAGTGGTTTTCAGAATTAGGAACTAGTAATAGGGTGAGTTCCTACAAGACAGATCGGTTTGAGGAGACGAGGTGTCGCGTAAGACTGACGCCATCTGACGTGAGACAATTCCTGTTACACGGACAACAGAAAGACAGCAGAGTGATGATGCGAATTCTCGCAGCGTTTCGCAACTTTTTGTTAAAAATCGCGCAACATTTCAACATCCTGCTACTCATGCCAGGAATATAATATATGCATATGATAAGTATGTGTGTATAGAAAACACTCTGAAGTTTCTAAAACTGGTTAAATCACGGCTGTGGCTATAACAGAACGTGTTCAGGAGTAAAAATCCCAATGAAAACTGTTCACCAAAAAATATATATATATATTCATCCGCCAGTCTTTGAATTGTCTACGGCGTTAGAAAATAGTGCTTCCGCACGATGTTGCCAGTACTGGAATTTAATTGCAGTTTTATCCTTAGTGGGATGACGTATAGGCACTTCCTGTCTTGGGGTGCACCCAGGAAATTATGAAAGTGAAAAAAATGGACGATGATTTCAAGACTTGCTGCTATCGACTACAGATCGCCCCGTGATCAATTTGATCGATTATTAACGTTTATTAATACATAAAGTTGGTTTACAAAAGTAGTTTGAAGTGATTTGTAAAAGGTGAATTTTCCTTGGATCAGACGGCCTTTATAAATGGACTTTTTGGGTATACATGGACGGATTTAATCGGGAAAAAGACCCAATTGTGATGTTTATGGGACATATAGGAGTGCCAACAAAGAAGCTCGTCAAAGGTAATGAATGTTTTATATTTTATTTCTGCGTTTTGTGTAGCGCAGGCTACCGCTAAATATTTTGTTTAGGTCTCGTTCAGGTATTTTGGGGTGTTGCATGCTATCAGATAATAGCTTCTCATGCTTTCGCCGAAAAGCATTTTACAAATCTGACATGTTGGCTAGATTCACAACGAGTGTAGCTTTAATTGAGTATCTTGCGTGTGTGTTTTAATGAAAGTTTGAGTTTTATCGAGTACTATAGGTGGCGCTCTGAAATTTCTGCTGATTTGGGTCCTGTACAGGAACCACCATCCGTAACAGGTTTAAGATGGAAACTCCATTAAACACAACACTGTTTATGAACAAGTGGTGCTGAAATGACAACGTACAGCGCATTGACATAGAATGAATAGAACGCGTGTCCCCGTTCAAGTCAATGATGGCATAATGGGTTGACTGGCGGCCGTGGCGAGTGTACCTATAGACGGGTTGGTTGATGAGCAACAAAACCAACGTGTGAGCAAGCATGGGGCAAAATAAACAGGGTTGGCTTAGACTGTAAACAACATTTAAATTGTATTTTGTCTCCCATAAATACATTTGCATAATGAGCACTTGCTGTCTCTCAAATACATAGGTACAGTTGTTGTTTGGGTAGCTTGTGAATTTTAGCCATATTAGCATAGACATGACATCAGTCAAAACACCTCAAAACAAGACGGTATCAATAAACGAGCTGAAACGAGCCTCCTATACAATTCCTCACATGGCAGCTTCTTGTCATTGTTGCTAACTATCTGAAACGAGCCTCCTATACGATTCCTCACATGGCAGCTTCTTGTCATTGTTGCTAACTATCTGAAACGAGGCTCCTATACAATTCAAGGCAGCTTCTTGTCATTGTTGCTAACTATCTGAAACGAGCCTCCTATACGATTCAAGGCAGCTTCTTGTCATTGTTGCTAACTATCTGAGCGTTCAGGATCATAACGATACCCCCATTATGGCCACATCGATGTGCGTAAATCATTCTGGTGACGTTGTCAGCCAAACCGTCTATAGGAGCAAAGTAGGACGTAAAAGCAGGACGTAAAAGCAGGAAGTAAAAGCAGGAAGTAAAAGCAGGAAGTAAAAGCAGGAAGTAAAAGCAGGAAGTGTACCCATCAATCTGTGCTGTGATTTGTTAATTCAACTCAAATGCGATTACAAAAAAATAAATTCCATTGCATGAGCCACATCAGTTAGTATCATTTGAATGAATATTCTACATTTACCATGGGAATTGTTTAATCACAGTACCAGGCTGCCATTTTGAGTGTACCCATGAGTTTACCTGTCAAATTGCCAGGGTTCAAGGTTTCCCTGTCCGTTCATTCCATTTCTACGGTACAATACAGTTTCCCTCAGGGAGCCCAGTAGCCTCTTCACCCCTTACAACCATAAGTTCTTCCTGATCACATCACTATTCCATACCCTCTCCCTCTCTCACCAAGGTCAAATTAGCTTTATGTGGGATATTCGGGGGATATTCAGTACTCTCACGTCAATAGCTATTGAACCAAGCATGCCATGACTATGAAAACAAGGCAACAGTAAACATGTCGTTCCCCACAAATGATTAATCGCCCCACTTTGGGCCAATTGAGAGATTGCATGTGACTAACAAATTTCAGTTAATTACTAGAGCTCCTGCCTTGGGCTAATCAGTGTTATTTAGAAAAATGGCAGATCTCTATGGCAACACGCATCATTCACCCAAGATTTTTTTTAAACTGGCCCGGTGCTGTCTGAGATATTGTGTGTGACTGACGTACAGTTGAAGTCTGAAGTTTACATCCACTTAGGTTGGAGTCATTAAAACTAGTTTACATCCACTTAGGTTGGAGTCATTAAAACTAGTTTACATACACTTAGGTTGGAGTCATTAAAACTAGTATACATACACTTAGGTTGGAGTCATTAAAACTAGTATACATACACTTAGGTTGGAGTCATTAAAACTAGTATACATACACTTAGGTTGGAGTCATTAAAACTCGTTTACGTACACTTAGGTTGGAGTCATTAAAACTAGTTTACATCCACTTAGGTTGGAGTCATTAAAACTAGTTTACATACACTTAGGTTGGAGTCATTAAAACTAGTTTACATCCACTTAGGTTGGAGTCATTAAAACTAGTTTACATACACTTAGGTTGGAGTCATTAAAACTTGTTTTTCAACCAATCCACAAATTTCTTATTAACAAACTATAGTTTTGGCAAGTCGGTTAGGACATCTACGTTGTGTATGACACAAGTCATTTTTCCAACAATTGTTTTCAGACAGATTATTTAACTTATAATTCACTGTATCACAATTCCAGTGGGTCAGAAGTTGATTTATTCTGAATCAGGGATGGACAAAGATCCACAGCTAATCCTGTGGTTGAAAATGTGGATGTTTTTTTACATTTTCTGCGGCTTTCAATCTTCAATAGTTCATGGCTGCACTATGAACATGATATATTCTGAATCAGGGGAGAACAATCCATAGCTTAGCTGTGTTTTTCAACTAAACATGAAAACCATCCCTTTAAGGTGTATTGATTATTTCATGGTGCAAGTCTACCTGAACAACATCTGGCTAGCTAGTTAGCGGTGCACGCTAGTAGCATTTCAATCGGTGATGTCACTTGCTCTGAGAACTTGAAAAAGTTGTTTCCCCTTGCAGAGACAGGTAATGATGCTTTAATTGGGACTGTGGTCAATGTGTTCAGAGGGTCCCTGGTTTGAACCCAGGTTGATCCCAGGTTTGGGAAAGGAGAGGGAAGTAATACAGAAGTAATACTGCTACACTCATGAATAGATGTTGACACGGAAAGAGGACTCCTGTCTCACAGGATTCAGGCAGAAACGGGACAGGGCAGGGCAGGGCAGGACAGGACAGTGCAGGACAGGACAGGGCAGGACAGGGCAGGACAGAACAAGACAGGACAGGACAGGGCAGGACAGGACAGGACAGGGCAGGACAGGGCAGGACAGAACAAGACAGGACAGGACAGGACAGGGCAGGACAGGACAGGACAGGGCAGGACAGAACAAGACAGGACAGGACAGGGCAGGACAGGACAGGACAGGACAGGGCAGGACAGGACAGGACAGGACAGGACAGGACAGGACAGGACAGGACAGTGCAGGACAGGACAGGGCAGGGCAGGGCAGGACAGGGCAGGACATAACAGGACAGGACAGGACAGAACATGACAGAACAGGACAGGACAGAACAGGACAGGGCAGGATGGCAGGGCAGGCAGGCAGGATCGTTAGTCCACAGGGACAGGCAGTACAGGAATAGTGATAAACTGAGTCATTTTGTTTTTGGGTTAGAAATAGTTAATGTGTGGAGTATTTCATTTAGAAACAGCAGGGGTTCAAACTGCAGAACCCAGTTCCTCCATTTGAATATAAAACTTGATTTTATTAAACAAAACTGTGCTACATATTTATCTCTGGGACCCTCATTACTTACTTTTCAGAGGTGAATGTATCAAACCAGTTGCTCCTCAAACATGGCATTTTTCCACTATAGTAGCTACTGTAAATTGGACAGTGCAGTTAGATTAACAAGAATTTAAACTTTCTGCCCATATAAGGACATATATATTCCCTGGAAAGTTGGATGTTACTTACAACGTCATTTAAAAACATTATATATATTTTTCCTTTATTTAACCAGGCAAGTCAGTTAAGAACAAACTCTTATTTTCAATGACGGTCTAGGAACAGTGCCTTATTCAGGGGCAGAACGACAGATTTGTACCTTGTCAGCTCCGGGATTTGAACTTCCAACCTTTCGGTTACTAGTCCAACGCTCTAACCACTAGACTACCCTGCCGCCTCTACACTCTAACCACTAGGCTACCTGCCGCCTCTACACTCTAACCACTAGGCTACCCTGCCACCCCTCCACTCTAACCACTAGACTACTCGCCCCCCCCCCTCTAACCATTAGTCTACCCTGCCGCCCCTCCACTCTAACCACTAGACCACTCCCCCCCCCCACTCTAACCACTAGACTACCCTGCCGCCCCTCCACTCTAACCACTAGACTACCCTGCCGCCCCTCCACTCTAACCACTAGACTACCCTGCCGCCCCCCCTCTAACCACTAGACTACCCTGCCGCCCCTCCACTCTAACCACTAGACTACCCTGCCGCCCCTCCACTCTAACCACTAGACTACCCTGCCACCCCAACCCCTATTCTAGTCACATTAGTGCACGTTATCAACAACCGTCCCGGGATAGGGCCACCGATCCCATAGAGGTGTTAAAGAAGGATTTTTAGGCCTTGAGACAATAGAGACATGTATTGTGTCTGTGTGCCATTCAGAGGGTGAATGGGCAAGACAAAATATTTAAGTGCCATTGAACGGGGTATGGTGTGAGGTGCCAGGCGCACTGGTTTGCAACGCGGCTGGGTTTTTTATGCTCAACAAATTCCCGCGTGTATCAAGAATGGTCCACCACCCAAAGGACATCCAGCCAAATTGACACAGCTGTGGGAAGCATTGGAGTCAACATGAGCCAGCGTCCCTGTAGAGTTCACGCCCCGACGAATTGAGGCTGTTCTGAGGTCAAAAGGGGGGCAATATTATGAAGGTGTTCCTAATGATTTGTAAACTCAGTGTTGTTTACTTAGCCTAATATATATTTTGTTATCAAAATAAAAAACATTTCCTCCCTCCCCCTTTCCATCGGCTCACTCTCACGCCTCGCTCCAGATGAAGCCAGTCCGGAGACACTAGGCTACCCTGCTCACGCCTCGCTCCAGTTGAAGCCAGTCCGGAGACACTAGGCTACCCTGCTCACGCCTCGCTCCAGATGAAGCCAGTCCGGAGACACTAGGCTACCCTGCTCACGCCTCGCTCCAGTTGAAGCCAGTCCGGAGACACTAGGCTACCCTGCTCACGCCTCGCTCCAGTTGAAGCCAGTCCGGAGACACTAGGCTACCCTGCTCACGCCTCGCTCCAGATGAAGCCAGTCCGGAGACACTAGGCTACCCTGCTCACGCCTCGCTCCAGTTGAAGCCAGTCCGGAGACACTAGGCTACCCTGCTCATGCCTCGCTCCAGATGAAGCCAGTCCGGAGATACTAGGCTACCCTGCTCACGCCTCGCTCCAGATGAAGCCAGTCCGTAGACACTAGGCTACCCTGCTCACGCCTCGCTCCGGTTGAAGCCAGTCCGGAGACACTAGGCTACCCTGCTCACGCCTCGCTCCAGATGAAGCTAGTCCGGAGACACTAGGCTACCCTGCTCACGCCTCGCTCCAGATGAAGCCAGTCCGGAGACACTAGGCTACCCTGCTCACGCCTCGCTCCAGATGAAGCCATTCCGGAGACACTAGGCTACCCTGCTCACGCCTCGCTCCAGTTGAAGCCAGTCCGGAGACACTAGGCTACCCTGCTCACGCCTCGCTCCAGTTGAAGCCAGTCCGGAGACACTAGGCTACCCTGCTCACGCCTCGCTCCAGATGAAGCCAGTCCGGAGACACTAGGCTACCCTGCTCACGCCTCGCTCCAGATGAAGCCAGTACGGAGACACTAGGCTACCCTGCTCACGCCTCGCTCCAGATGAAGCCAGTCCGGAGACACTAGGCTACCCTGCTCACGCCTCGCTCCAGTTGAAGCCAGTCCGGAGACACTAGGCTACCCTGCTCACGCCTCGCTCCAGATGAAGCCAGTCCGGAGACACTAGGCTACCCTGCTCACGCCTCGCTCCAGTTGAAGCCAGTCCGGAGACATGTCCATATCCACCAGGCGAAGTAAAAGGCTGCCTTCATTGCCAAAGTCTTGTAATGTGTTTGTTAACAGCTGTGTGTACAGGCAACTGTCTCGTGAGCACCGGAGCAGAAAAACGGAGCAGTTGCTACTCAGTACTCACTCACCGAGCAGGGACAGACAGACGAGGGGCTAATGGAGGATGTTATTTCTGACGGATTGGACAAAAAACTGTTTTGTTATAGAACTGTTGAGGGACCACGACATTACGGGAAAACAATGTACAGGACAAGAGAGGACAGGAATTCATTATCACTCCCATGTCAACCTCTACTACTCTCTTAGAAAAAAAGGTGTTCTTTGGTTGTCCCCATTGGATAATCCTTTGAAAACCCCTTTTTGGTTCCAGGTAGAACCCTTTTGGAACCCTTTTTTCTAGGTTCCAGGTAGAACCCGTTTGGAACCTTTTTTTCTAGGTTCCAGGTAGAACCCGTTTGGAACCCTTTTTTCTAGGTTCCAGGTAGAACCCGTTTGGAACCCTTTTTTCTAGGTTCCAGGTAGAACCCGTTTGGAACTCCTTTTTCTAGGTTCCAGATAGAACCCGTTTGGAACCCCTTTTTCTAGATTCCAGGTAGAACCCGTTTGGAACCCTTTTTTCTTAGAGTGTAGGTGCATCACAGATGAGCTGCTCTTAGTGCCAAGCCAACATACATTTTTTTCCTCCTTGATTTAAAAAAAACGAATTGGCCCGAGATCGATTCAATTCCATTTTAGTAGGCAAGTCAAAGGTATTTTCGTGATTTCAGTTTAACCATCAATATCAATAAATCGAAGCATGTTTTTGTCAGTAGTTTTTACGGGATGAAATAGAATCATTGTAATGAATACTCAGGGAGAAAAAGGTGTAGATTCACGCGCAGAGTGTGGCAGGTGTTTATTTCGCAGGAGGCAGGAATCGTAAGGAAATAAATACAGAACCTTACAATCATGTTGAAACATTAAAAGTATAATTTCTATTCCTAAAACAGAAGTTGAAAATGATACTGTTGTCATGGATTTGTGATTTATAGCCCAGTGTCAAAACACCGGTCTTAAATGTCCAAATTCATAATAAATATACTGAAATAGATTGTGATATGAAACATGAAAATGACTCTCTATACATACAGTATATATTTATATATAAAAAAGTGAAATTCATTCGCTCACATTGATATTGTATAGAAATCATGATGTTATTTTGGGTATAGCAGAATGCAGTGTTTCTAGCTCCACAGTGCAGTAATATCTAACAATTCACAACAATACAATACACACACATCTAAAAGTAAAATAATTCAATTAAGAATAATATAATATAAAATCTAAATATTAGGATGAGCAATGTCGGAGTGGTATTCACTTAAACACAGTAGAATACAGTATATACATAGCATACAGTATGTATAGGGCAGCAGCCTATAAGGTGCAGGGTTGAGTAACTGGGTTGTAGCCGGCTAGTGATGGTAATTTAACAGTCTGTTGGCCTTGAGATAGAAGCTGTTTTTCAGTCTCTCGATCCCTGCTTTGATGCACCTAAACTGACCACGCCTTCTTGATGATAGAAGGGTGAACAGGCCAAGTGGTTCGGGTGGTTGATGTCCTTGATGATCCTGTGACATCGGGGTGCTGTAGGTGTCCTTGGGGGCAAGCAGTGTGTCCCCGGTGATGAGTTGAGCAGACCGTACCACCTTCTGGAGAGCCCTGTGGTTGTGGGCGATGCAGTTTAATTGTGCTGCTGTCCTGGGGCTCTGTAGGGTGTGTTTGTGTTTGTGAACAGAGCCCCAGGACCAGCTTGCTTAGGGGACTCTTCTCCAGGTTCATCTCTCTGTAGGTGATGGCTTTGTTATGGAAGGTTTGGGAATCACTTCCTTTTAGGTGGTTGTAGAATTTAAAGGCTATTTTCTAGATTATGATCATTAGTGGGTATCAGCCTAATTCTGCTCTGCATGCATTATTTGGTGTTCTACGTTGTACACAGGGGATATTTTTGCAGAATTCTGCATGCAGTCTCAATTTGGTGTTTGTCCCATTTTGTGAAGTCTTGGTTGGTGAGCGGAACCCCAGACCTCACAACCATAAAGGGCAATGGGCTCTATGACTGATTCAAGTATTTTTAGCCAGATCCTAATTGGTATGTTGAATTTTATGTTCCTTTTGATGGCATAGAATGCCATCAAAAGTGTGCTCTATGGCAATGGTGTGCTCTAGGGCAATGGTGTCTAGATGGAATTTGTATTTGTGGTCCTGACGACTGGACCTTTTTTGGAACACCATTATTTTGTCTTACTGAGATTTACTGTCAGTGCCCAGGTCTGGCAGAATCTGTGCAGAATATCTAGGTGCTGCTGTAGGCCCTCCTTGGTTGGTGACAGAAGCACCAGATCATCAGCAAACAGTAGACATTTGACTTCAGATTCTAGTAGGGTGAGGCCGGGTGCTGCAGACTTTTCTAGTGCCTGTGCCAATTCATTGATATATATGTTGAAGAGGGTGGGGCTTAAGCTGCATCCCTGTCTCACCCCACGACCCTGTGGGAAGAAATGTGTGTTTTTTGCCAATTTTAACCGCACACTTGTTGTTTGTGTACATGGATTTTATAATGTCGTATGTTTTACCCCCAACACCACTTTCCATCAATTTGTATAGCAGACCCTCATGCCAAATTGAGTCAGGCTTTTTTGAAATCAACAAAGCATGAGAAGACTTTGCCTTTATTTTGGTTTGTTTGGTAATTTGGTAAAAAGCCAATTTGACATTTGCTCAGTACATTGTTTTCATTGAGGAAATGTACGGGTCTGCTGTTAATGATAATGCAGATGATTTTCCCAAGGTTACCTTTGACGCATATTCCAAGGAACTTTATTTGACTCTTTGCAAACTGGAAACCATTTATCCGGAGGCTGCATTCATTGTAGCTGGGGATTTTAACAAGGCTAATCTGAAAACAAGACTCCCTAAATTTTATCAGCATATCGATTGCGCAACCAGGGGTGGAAAGACCTTGGATCATTGTTACTCTAACTTCCGCGACGCATATAAGGCTCTGCCCCGCCCCCCTTTCGGAAAAGCTGACCACGACTCCATTTTGTTGATCCCTGCCTACAGACAGAAATTAAAACAATAGGCTCCCACGCTGAGGTCTGTCCAACGCTGGTCCGACCAAGCTGACTCCACACTCCAAGACTGCTTCCATCACGTGGACTGGGACATGTTTCGTATTGCGTCAGACAACAACATTGACGAATACGCTGATTCGGTGTGCGAGTTCATTAGAACGTGCGTTGAAGATGTCGTTCCCATAGCAACGATTAAAACATTCCCTAACCAGAAACCGTGGATTGATGGCAGCATTCGCGTGAAACTGAAAGCGCGAACCACTGCTTTTAATCAGGGCAAGGTGTCTGGTAACATGACCGAATACAAACAGTGCAGCTATTCCCTCCGCAAGGCTATCAAACAAGCTAAGCGTCAGTACAGAGACAAAGTAGAATCTCAATTCAACGGCTCAGACAAAAGAGGCATGTGGCAGGGTCTACAGTCAATCACGGACTACAGGAAGAAATCCAGCCCAGTCATGGACCAGGATGTCCTGCTCCCAGGCAGACTAAATAACTTTTTTGCCTGCTTTGAGGACAATACAGTGCCACTGACACGGCCTGCAACGAAAACATGCGGTCTCTCCTTCACTGCAGCCGAGGTGAACAGCAGTTTTCAGTTCTTTCCACAGATTCTCGATTGGATTCAGGTCTGGACTTTGACTTGGCCATTCTAACACCTGGATATGTTTATTTTTGAACCATTCCATTGTCGATTTTGCTTTATGTTTTGGATCATTGTCTTGTTGGAAGACAAATCTCCGTCCCAGTCTCAGGTCTTTTGCAGACTCCATCAGGTTATCATCCAGAATGGTCCTGTATTTGGCTCCATCCATCTTCCCATCAATTTTAACCATCTTCCCTGTCCCTGCTGAAGAAAAGCAGGCCCAAACCATGATGCTGCCACCACCATGTTTGACAGTGGGGATGGTGTGTTCAGGGTGATGAGCTGTGTTGCTTTTACGCCAAACATAACATTTTGCATTGTTGCCAAAAAGTTCAATTTTGGTTTCATCTGACCAGAGCACCTTCTTCCACATGTTTGGTGTGTCTCCCAGGTGGCTTGTGGCAAACTTTAACCAACACTTTTTATGGATATCTTTATGAAATGGCTTTCTTCTTGCCACTCTTCCATAAAGGCCTGATTTGTGAAATGTACGACTGATTGTTGTCCTATGGACAGAGTCTCCCACCTCAGCTGTAGATCTCTGCAGTTCATCCAGAATGATCATGGGCCTCTTGGCTGCATCTCTGATCAGTCTTCTCCTTGTATGAGCTGAAAGTTTAGAGGGACGGCCAGGTCTTGGTAGATTTGCAGTGGTCTGATACTCCTTCCATTTCAATATTATCGCTTGCACAGTGCTCCTTGGGATGTTTAAAGCTTAGGAAATCTTTTTGTATCCAAATCCGGCTTTAAACTTCTTCACAACAGTATCTCGGACCTGCCTGGTGTGTTCCTTGTTCTTCATGATGCTCTCTGCGCTTTTAACGGACCTCTGAGACTATCACAGTGCAGGTGCATTTATACGGAGACTTGATTACACACAGGTGGATTGTATTTATCATCATTAGTCATTTAGGTCAACATTGGATCATTCAGAGATCCTCACTGAACTTCTGGAGAGAGTTTGCTGCACTGAAAGTAAAGGGGTTGAATAATTTTGCACGCCCAATTTTTCAGTTTTAGATTTGTTAAAAAAGTTAGAAATATCCAATAAATGTCTTTCCACTTCATGATTGTGTCCCACTTGTTGTTGATTCTTCACAAAAAAATACAGTTTTATATCTTTATGTTTGAAGCCTGAAATGTGGCAAAAGGTCGCAAAGTTCAAGGGGGCCGAACACTTTCGCAAGGCACTGTAATTCTTTGTGTTGTTGTTTGTTTAGTGTTTTCCAATTTTCCCAGAAGTGATTAGAGTCTATGGATTCTTCAATTGCATTGCGCTGATTTCTGACGTGCTGTTCCTTCTTTTTCCGTAGTGTATTTCTGTATTGTTTTAGTGATTCACCATAGTGAAGGTGTAGACTCAGGTTTTCTGGGTCTATGTTTTTGGTTGGACAGGTTTCTCAATTTCGTTCTTAGATTTTTGCATTCTTCATCAATCATTTGTCATTGTTGTTCATTTTCTTTGGTTTTCTATTTGAGATTTTTAGATTTGGTAGGGAAGCTGAGAGGTCAAATATACTGTTAAGATTTTCTACTGCCAAGTTTACACCTTCACTATTACAGTGGAACGTTTTACCCAGGAAATTATCTTAAAGGGATTTAATTTGTTGTTGCCTAATTGTTTTTTGTTAGGTTTCCAAACTGCATTCCTTCCATCTATAGCATGTCTTAATGTTACTCAGTTCCTTTGGCTTTGACGCCTCATGATTGAGTATTGCTCTGTTCAAGTAGACTGTGATTTTTCTGTAGTCTGATCTCTCTCCCTCTCTACATCACAACAGCAGCAGCATCCTCAACTCCCTTCCTCCCTCCCTCCCTCGCCCCTCCTCATCCTACACCACCACTACACAACCAATAGCCTCATTAAAAAGAGAACATCTATGAGAGTCATTACTAACAAAGGCATTGTTCTGCTTCAGCTGCTGTGTTGTAACTCTCTGGAGTAGCACCCCCCTTCTCCCTTCCTCCTCCTCTCTTTCCCTCCTCACTTCCCTTGTCATCTCCCTTTCTCCTCCTCTCTCTCCTCCTCCTCCTCTCTCTCCTCCTCTATCTCTCTCTCATCTCCTCCCAGGCTGCAGTAATCACAGCTTATGATAAACATACTGCATGTCTGGTCTTCTCAGTCCCTGTCAAATTGAAGGCATTTCTCCCCCTCGTCCTCCCCTCTCCTCCTCTCTTCCTCCTCCCCCTCTCCTCCTCCTCCTCTTCCTCCTCTCCTCCCCCTCTCCTCCCCTTCTCCTCCCCCACTCCTCTCTACCCTGCACCTTAACGTGCATGTGTTTGTGTCAGACAGTCAGCCAGATTCACCTTCATGAATGGGGATGTGTGTGTGTGTGTGTGTGTGTGTGTGTGTGTGTGTGTGTGTGTGTGTGTGTGTGTGTGTGTGTGTGTGTGTGTGTGTGTGTGTGTGTGTGTTGATGTGTACTGATAAACAACAGCAGTGACTAGGCCTGTTCCCCAGAGACACTGTCTCACTATCCTCACATCCACTCACCCACTCTGGCAATCAGACATGGTTAGGGCTACGCAGCCCCCCCCCCACACACAGAGTTATCTTCATGCCTGAAATCTATTCCCCAAGAAAAAATAAACAGGACAAGAAGAAAGAGAGCTAAGAGGATTCCGTCTGACTGACTGAATGGCTGGCTGACTGGGTGACTGACTGGCTGACTGACTGACTGGCTTGCTGGCTGACTGGCTGGCTGGCTGACTGGCTGGCTGACTGACTTGCTGACTGACTGGCTGGTTGGCTGACTGCTGACTGGCTAACTGATTGACTGGCTGGCTGGCTGGCTGGCTGGCTGACTGGCTAACTGACTGGCTGATTGACTGGCTGGCTGACTGTCTGACTGTCTGGCTCACTGAGCGACTGGGTGACTGCCCGACTGGCTGACTGATTGACTGGCTGGCTGACTGACTGACTGGCTGGCTGACTGCCTGACTGTCTTGCTCACTGACGGACTGGCTGACTGCCCGACTGGCCGACATGCTGACTGGCTGACTAACTTGCTGACTGGCTGGCAGGCTAATTGGCTGAGTGACTGGCTGGCTTACTGGCTGGCTAATTGACTGACTGACTGGCTGGCTGGCTAGCTGACTGGCTGGCTGGCTGATTGGCTGACTTGCTGGTTGGCTGGCTGGCTGGCTAACTGACTGGCTGACTGATTGACTGGCTGGCTGACTGGCTGACTGATTGGCTGACTGCCTGACTGTCTGGTTCACTGACTGACTGGCTGACTGCCCGACTGGCTGACTGGCCGACATGCTGACTGGCTTACTGACTGACTGACTGGCTGGCTGACTGACTTGCTGACTGACTGGCTGGCTGGCTAATTGGCTGAGTGACTGGCTGGCTAACTGGCTGGCTGACTGGCTGGATGGCTGACTGACTGGCAGACTCATTGGCTGGCTGGCTGGCTGGCTGGCTGACTGGCTAATTGGCTGAATGACTGGCTGACTAACTGGCTGGCTGGCTGACTGAATGACTGACTGGCTGTCAGACTGGCTGACTGGCTGGCTGACTGGCTGGATGGCTGACTGATTGGCTGACTGATTGGCTGACTGATTCTCTGACTGACTGACTGGCTGGCTGGCTGACTGATTGACTGACTGGCTGACTGACTTGATGACTGACTGGCTGGCTGGCTGGCTGGCTGGCTGACTGGCTGGTTGGCTGGCTGGCTGACTGGCTAACTGACTGGCTGACTGATTGACAGGCTGGCTAGCTGACTGGCTGACTGCCTGGCTCATTGACCGACTGGCTGACTGCCCGACTGGCTGACTGCCCGACAGGCTGACTGGCTGACTGACTGGCTGACTGAATGCCTCCCAAATGGCACCCTATTCCCTATATATTGCACTACTTTTGACCAGATCTCTACATAGGGATTGGTGCCATTTAGGACCCAGTCACTGATGGGCTGGTGTGGAGGAATGGCCTGGCTTCCTGTCCGGGTTGAATAGACTTACGGGCTGGCCTGGCTTCCTGTCAGGGTTGAATAGACTGACGGGCTGGTGTGGAGGTATGGCCTGGCTTCCTGTCCGGGTTGAATAGACTGACGGGCTGGCCTGGCTTCCTGTCTGGGTTGAATAGACTGACGGGCTGGCCTGGCTTCCTGTCCGGGTTGAATAGACTGACGGGCTGGCCTGGCTTCCTGTCAGGGTTGAATATACTGACGGGCTGGTGTGGAGGCATGGCCTGGCTTCCTGTCAGGGTTGAATAGACTGACGGGCTGGCCTGGCTTCCTGTCAGGGTTGAATAGACTGACGGGCTGGCCTGGCTTCCTGTCAGGGTTGAATAGACTGACGGGCTGGTCTGGCTTCCTGTCAGGGTTGAATAGACTGACGGGCTGGTGTGGAGGCATGGCCTGGCTTCCTGTCAGGGTTGAATAGACTGACGGGCTGGTGTTGAGGCATGGCCTGGCTTCCTGTCAGGGTTGAATAGACTGACGGGCTGGTGTGGAGTCATGGCCTGGCTTCCTGTCAGGGTTGAATAGACTGACGGGTTGGTGTGGAGGTATGGCCTGGCTTCCTGTCAGGGTTGAATAGACAAACCTCTCTTGTTTTGTTGGAAGACTTCATAAACTCCATGGTTTCTCTCTCTCACACACACACACACACACACACACACACACACACACACACACACACACACACACACACACACACACACACACACACACACACACACACACACACATAGTATGTAGCCATGTAGTCATGGCTCTATGTTATACTGTGTGCCTCCCATAGTCTGTTCTGGACTTGGGGACTGTGAAGAGACCTCTGGTGGCATGTCTTGTGGGGTATGCATGGGTGTCTGAGCTGTGTGCTAGTAATTTAAACAGACATATCTGTGCTTTCAATATGTCAATACCTCTCATAAATACAAGTAGTGATGAAGTCAAACTCTCCTCTACTTTGAAACAGGAGAGATTGACCTGCATATTATTAATATTAGTTATCTGTGAACATCCAAGGGTCAGCCGTGCTGCCCTGTTCTGAGCCAATTGCAATTTTCCTAAGTCCCTCTGTGGCTCCTGAACACACGACTGAACAGTAGTCCAGGTGCAACAAACTAGGTCTTGTAGGACCTGCCTTGTTGATAGTGTTGTTAAGAAGGTAGAAACTAGGGCCTGTAGGACCTGCCTTGTTGATAGTGTTGTTAAGAAGGTAGAAACTAGGGCCTGTAGGACCTGCCTTGTTGATAGTGTTGTTAAGAAGGTAGAAACTAGGGCCTGTAGGACCTGCCTTGTTGATAGTGTTGTTAAGAAGGTAGAAACTAGGGCCTGTAGGACCTGCCTTGTTGACAGTGTTGTTAAGAAGGTAGAAACTAGGGCCTGTATGACCTGCCTTCTTGATAGTGCTGTTAAGAAGGTAGAGCATCGCTTTATGATGGACAGACTTCTCCCCATCTTAGCTACTGTTGCATCAATATGTTTTGACCGTAACAGTTTACAATCCAGGGTTACTCCAAGCAGTTTAGTCACCTCAACTTGCTCAATTTCCTCATTATTTATTACAAGATTTAGTTGAGGTTTAAGATTTAGTGAGTGCTGTGTTCCAAATACAATGCTTTTAGTATTATAAATATTTAGAGCTAACTTATTCCTTGCCACCCACTCTGGACTAACTGCAGCTCTTTGTTGAGTGTTGCAGTCATTTCAGTCACTGTAGTAGCTGACGTGTTCAGTGTTGAGTCATCCGCATACATAGACACTCTGGCTTTACTCAAAGCCAGTAGCATGTCGTTAGTAAAGATTGAAAAAAGTAAGGGGCCTAGACAGCTGCCCTGGGGAATTCCTGATTCTGCCTGGATTATGTTGGAGAGGCTTCCATTAAAGAACACCCTCTGTGTTCTGTTAGACAGGTAACTCTTTATCCACAATATAGCAGGGGGTGTAAAGCCATAACACATCTGTTTTTCCAGCAGCAGACTGTTGTCGATAATGTCAAAAGCCGCACTGAAGTCTTACAAAACCACCCCTACAATATTTTCATCCTACATTTTCTCTCAGCCAATCATCAGTCATTTGTGTAAGTGCTGTGCTTGTTGAGTGTCCTTCTCTATAAGTGTTGTAAGTCTGTTGTCAATTTGTTTACTGTGAAATAGCATTGTATCTGGTCAAACACAATTTTTTCCAAAAGCTTACTAAGGGTTGGTAACAGGCTGATTGGTTGGCTCTTTGAGCCAGTAAAGGGGGCTTTACTATTCTTAGGTAGCAGAATGACTTTAGCTTCCCTCCAGGTCTGAGGGTACACACTTTCTACTAGGCTTAAAGTGAAGATTTGGCAAATAGGAGTGGCAATATCGTCCACTATTATCCTCAGTAATTTTCCATCCAAGTTGTCAGACCCCGGTGGCTTGTCAATGTTGATAGACAACAATAATATTGTACCTCTTCCACACTCACTTTACGGAATTCAAAATTACAATTCTTGTCTTTCAAAATATGGTCAGATATACTTGGATGTGGAGTGTCAGTTGTTGGCAGGTCATGCCGAAGTTTGCAAATCTTGATATCCATCAGTTTTGTGATGAATGAGCAATCTGCTTCAATGAATTTTATTTTACTAGTCAAGTCAGTTAAGAACAAATTCTTATTTTCAGGCAGCTTGATGAAAGCCAGTCAATATTTAAATCACCCAGAAAATATACCACTCTGTTGATATCACATACATTATCAATCATTTCACACATGTTATCCAGATACTGACTGTTCACTGTTGCCTGACTCAGATGGAAGGGGAAGAATTAACCATTAGCTTCGAAGGAGCGATTTTCCACACAGCTGGAGGTTATTAGCATTTCCCTGCAAGAAACAACCCACAAGGAAGCCAGCACAGCTAGAGACAGAGCTAGAGCAGACAGAGAGACAGAGATAGAGCAGACAGAGAGAGACAGAGATAGAGCAGACAGAGAGAGACAGAGATAGAGCAGACAGAGAGAGACAGAGATAGAATTACAGAGAGAGTCAATGCCCAGAGTTAGAGAGAGACAGGGCCCAGAGTTACAGAGAGACAGAGCTAGAGCAGACAGAGAGAGACAGAGATAAAATTACAGAGAGAGACAGAGCCCAGAGTTACAGAGAGACAGGGCCCAGAGATAGAGTTACAGAGAGAAAGTTACAGAGAGAGACAGAGAGAGAGTTACAGAAAGAGACAGAGAGAGAGTTACAGAGAGAGTTACAGAGAGAGACAGAGAGGGAGAGAGAGAGAGAGAGAGAGACAGAGAGAGAGAGAGAGATACAGACAGAGACACAGACAGAGATACAGACAGAGATACAGACAGAGACACAGACAGAGACACAGACAGAGATACACAACCAGCCTCCGAACACTCTAGTCTAGCACGTTAGAAACACACAACCAGCCTCCGAACACTCTAGTCTAGCACGTTAGAAACACACAACCTGCCTCCGAACACTCTAGTTTAGCACGTTAGAAACACACAACCAGCCTCCGAACACTCTAGTCTAGCACGTTAGAAACACACAACCTGCCTCCGAACACTCTAATGTAGCACGTTGGAAACACACAACCAGCCCACTCTTATCCAGAAGCCATCCAAATAGATCAACATAAGATGTTAAAATCAAATCAAATTGTATTTGTCAAATGCTTTGTAAACAACAGGTGTAGACTAACAGTGAAATGCTGAATGACTGGCCCTTACCAACAATGCAGAGTTAAAGATAAAGAGTCAAAATAAAAACAGAAACATTTTGAAATAGAGGAATAAATTCACAGCGAATTACAATAACCAGTAAAAATAGCATGGCTATATACAGGAAGTACCAGGAAATAACAATATACAGGAAGTACCAGGTAATAACATGGCTATATACAGGGAGTACCAGGTAATAACATGGCTATATACAGGGAGTACCAGGTAATAACATGGCTATATACAGGGAGGTAATAACATGGCTATATACAGGAAGTACCAGGTAATAACATGGCTATATACAGGAAGTACCAGGTAATAACACGGTTATATACAGGGAGGTAATAACATGGCTATATACAGGGAGTACCAGGTAATGACATGGCTATATACAGGGAGGTAATAACATGGCTATATACAGGAAGTACCAGGTAATAACATGGCTATATACAGGGAGTACCAGGTAATAACATGGCTATATACAGGGAGTACCAGGTAATAACATGACTATATACAGGGAGTACCAGGTAATAACATGGCTATATACAGGGAGTACCAGGTAATAACATGGCTATATACAGGGAGTACCAGGTAATAACATGGTTATATACAGGGAGTACCAGGTAATAACATGGTTATATACAGGGAGTACCAGGTAATAACATGGTTATATACAGGAAGTACCAGGTAATAACATGGTTATATACAGGGAGTACCAGGTAATAACATGGCTATATACAGGGAGTACCAGGTAATAACATGGTTATATACAGGGAGTACCAGGTAATAACATGGTTATATACAGGGAGTACCAGGTAATAACATGGCTATATACAGGGAGTACCAGGTAATAACATGACTATATACAGGGAGTACCAGGTAATAACATGGCTATATACAGGGAGTACCAGGTAATAACATGGCTATATACAGGGAGTACCAGGTAATAACATGGTTATATACAGGGAGTACCAGGTAATAACATGGTTATATACAGGGAGTACCAGGTAATAACATGGCTATATACAGGAAGTACCAGGTAATAACATGGTTATATACAGGGAGTACCAGGTAATAACATGGCTATATACAGGGAGTACCAGGTAATAACATGGTTATATACAGGGAGTACCAGGTAATAACATGGTTATATACAGGGAGTACCAGGTAATAACATGGCTATATACAGGGAGTACCAGGTAATAACATGGCTATATACAGGAAGTACCAGGTAATAACATGGCTATATACAGGGAGTACCAGGTAATAACATGGCTATATACAGGAAGTACCAGGTAATAACATGGCTATATACCCGGGATACCAGGTAATAACATGGCTATATACAGGGAGGTAATAACATGGTTATATACAGGGAGTACCAGGTAATAACATGGCTATATACAGGGAGTACCAGGTAATAACATGGCTATATACAGGGAGGTAATAACATGGTTATATACAGGGAGTACCAGGTAATAACATGGCTATATACAGGAAGTACCAGGTAATAACATGGCTATATACAGGGAGGTAATAACATGGTCATATACAGGGAGTACCAGGTAATAACATGGCTATATACAGGGAGTACCAGGTAATAACGTGGCTATATACAGGAAGTACCAGGTAATAACATGGTTATATACAGGAAGTACCAGTTAGTAACGTGGCTATATACAGGAAGTACCAGGTAATAACATTACTATATACAGGGAGTACCAGGTAATAACATGGTTATATACAGGGAGGTAATAACATGGCTATATACAGGGAGGTAATAACATGGTTATATACAGGGAGTACCAGGTAATAACATGGCTATATACAGGGAGTACCAGGTAATAACATGGCTATATACAGGGAGTACCAGGTAATAACATGGCTATATACAGGGAGTACCAGGTAATAACATGGTTATATACAGGGAGTACCAGGTAATAACATGGTTATATACAGGGAGTACCAGGTAATAACATGGCTATATACAGGAAGTACCAGGTAATAACATGGTTATATACAGGGAGTACCAGGTAATAACATGGCTATATACAGGGAGTACCAGGTAATAACATGGTTATATACAGGGAGTACCAGGTAATAACATGGTTATATACAGGGAGTACCAGGTAATAACATGGCTATATACAGGGAGTACCAGGTAATAACATGGCTATATACAGGAAGTACCAGGTAATAACATGGCTATATACAGGGAGTACCAGGTAATAACATGGCTATATACAGGAAGTACCAGGTAATAACATGGCTATATACCCGGGATACCAGGTAATAACATGGCTATATACAGGGAGGTAATAACATGGTTATATACAGGGAGTACCAGGTAATAACATGGCTATATACAGGGAGTACCAGGTAATAACATGGCTATATACAGGGAGGTAATAACATGGTTATATACAGGGAGTACCAGGTAATAACATGGCTATATACAGGAAGTACCAGGTAATAACATGGCTATATACAGGGAGGTAATAACATGGTCATATACAGGGAGTACCAGGTAATAACATGGCTATATACAGGGAGTACCAGGTAATAACATGGCTATATACAGGAAGTACCAGGTAATAACATGGCTATATACAGGAAGTACCAGTTAGTAACGTGGCTATATACAGGAAGTACCAGGTAATAACATGACTATATACAGGGAGTACCAGGTAATACCATGGTTATATACAGGGAGGTAATAACATGGCTATATACAGGGAGGTAATAACATGGTTATATACAGGGAGGTAATAAATAACATGTTTATATACAGGGAGGTCATGGTTATATAGAGGGAGCACCAGGTAATAACATATGCTGTATAGTCTGTTAGTAACTCCACTCACTACTTGTAGTTGTATAGTCTGTTAGTAACTCCACTCACTACTTGTAGTTGTATAGTCTGTTAGTAACTCCCCTCACTACTTGTAGTTGTATAGTCTGTTAGTAACTCCACTCACTACTTGTAGCTGTATAGTCTGTTAGTCTGTTAGTTTGTGTTGTTGCGATTGGCTAGCTTAATGTTCTGTTAGCTAGCTGTTATCCCTTCCCTCACATGGCTGCTAGCAGCTCATGAAAAGGGGCATGAGAGAAGCCCTACGATATTATGTTTCTCTAAGTAGTGAGAACGCTCGGTAGCAGGCGATGTTGAAAAGTCCTCTTTAGGCTTGTTGTACTTTTCCTAAATGTAGAATACCAGTAGAGTATCGGTAGAATACCAGCAGAATACCAGTAGAATACCAGTAGAATACCAGTAGAGTATCAGTAGAGTATCAGTAAAATACCAGTAGAATACCAGTAGAGTATCACTAGAATACAAGTATAATACCAGTAGAGTATCAGTACAGTATCAGTAGAATACCTGTAGAGTATAAGTAGAGTATCAGTAGAATACCTGTAGAGTATCGGAGAATACCAGTAGAATACCAGTAGAGTATCAATAGAATACAAGTATAATACCAGTAGAGTATCAGTAGAGTATCAGTAGAATACAAGTATAATACCAGTAGAGTATCAGTAGAATACCAGTAGAGTACCAGTAGAGTATCAGTAGAGTATCAGTAGAATACCAGTAGAATAACAGTAGAGTATCACTAGAATACAAGTATTATACCAGTAGAGTATCGGTAGAATACCAGTAGAATACCAGTAGAGTATCGGTAGAATACCAGCAGAATACCAGTAGAATACCAGTAGAATACCAGTAGAATACCAGTAGAGTATCAGTAGAGTATCAGTAAAATACCAGTAGAATACCAGTAGAGTATCACTAGAATACAAGTATAATACCAGTAGAGTATCAGTACAGTATCAGTAGAATACCTGTAGAGTATCAGTAGAGTATCAGTAGAATACCTGTAGAGTATCGGAGAATACCAGTAGAATACCTGTAGAGTATCAGAGAATATCAGTAGAATACCAGTAGAGTATCAGTAAAATACCAGTAGAGTATCAGTAAAATATCAGAGAACACCAGTAGAGTATCAGTAAAATACAAGTAGAGTATCAGTAAAATACCAGTAGAGTAGCAGTAGAATACCAGTAGAATACCAGTAGAGTATCAGTAGAATACCAGTATAATACCAGTAGAGTATCAGTAGAATACCAGTAGAATACAAGTAGAGTATCAGTAGAATACCAGTAGAGTATTAGTAGAGTATCAGTAGAATACCAGTAGAGTATCAGTAGAATACCAGTAGAGTATCAGTAGAATACCAGTAGAGTATTAGTAGAGTATCAGTAAAATACCAGTAGAGTATCAGTAGAATACCAGTAGAGTATCAGTAGAATACCAGTATAGTACCAGTAGAATACCATTAGAATACCAGTAGAGTATCAGTAGAATACCAGTAGAATACCAGTAGAATACCAGTGGAATACCAGTAGAGTATCAGTAGAATATCAGTAGAATACCAGTAGAGTATCAGTAGAATACCAGTAGAGTATCAGTATAATACCAGTAGAGTATTAGTAGAGTATCTGTAAAATACCAGTAGAATACCAGTAGAGTACCAAATAGAATACCAGTAGAATACCAGTAGAATACCAGTAGAATACCAGTAGAGTATCAGTAGAATATCAGTAGAATACCAGTAGAATACCAGTAGAATACCAGTAGAATACCAGTAGAGTATCAGTAGAGTATCAGTAAAATACCAGTAGAATACCAGTAGAGTATCACTAGAATACAAGTATAATACCAGTAGAGTATCAGTACAGTATCAGTAGAATACCTGTAGAGTATCAGTAGAGTATCAGTAGAATACCTGTAGAG
>NC_143051.1:2205000-2210000 GCF_057628025.1 Oncorhynchus mykiss | reverse complement strand
GTTGATTCACCTCAAAGTTATCTAGGATCTGAGTTCAGTTCACAGAGCAGCTTGGCCTTTGATTCACCTCAAAGTCATCTAGGAGCCGAGTTCAGTTCACAGAGCAGCTTGGCCGTTGATTCACCTCAAAGTCATCTAGGAGCCGAGTTCAGTTCACAGAGTTGCTTGCATGTTTCAACGTCAACCTGTCTGTCCATAAACTGTATGTGTTAATGTTTCCAGAACCAATAGTGATTCATAGAGCGGTTTCTCTCAGCCTGGAGACTTCATGTTCCAACGTTAATAGAGAAGCATTCATGTTGATGCTCCGCTTTAGTATGAACGAGTGACATGCTTATTTTCATGTCAAATCTCCTTGTTGGCGGCCCATCCTTTACGAGGATCATTTACACAAAAAACAAACATTGCACGATACAACATTACAATAATTCATAGTAATAATTGTTCCGGGTGTTCTGCGCAGTGAATTTCTGCACATTTTGTTTCCAGAGCAGTTGTTACACATAAGGATATAGCTAGTCAAGATACTAAAGAAAAGGCTGGACTGTGAAACTTTCCCCCTCTGTCAGGTTGAGTGATTGGGCCTGTCAAGGAGTGAGCAAGCTGTTGAAAAAGAAAACATACTGTATCTCTGTCAATAGAACTAGGAGAGTTATCTCAGGTAAAGACAACATATCTCTGTCAATAGAACTAGGAGAGTTATCTCTGGTAAAGACAACATATCTCTGTCAATAGAACTAGGAGAGTTATCTCTGGTAAAGACAACATATCTCTGTCAATAGAACTAGGAGAGTTATCTCTGGTAAAGACAACATTTCTCTGTCAATAGAACTAGGAGAGTTATCTCTGGTAAAGACAACATATCTCTGTCAATAGAACTAGGAGAGTTATCTCTGGTAAAGACAACATATCTCTGTCAATAGAACTAGGAGAGTTATCTCTGGTAAAGACAACATATCTCTGTCAATAGAACTAGGAGAGTTATCTCTGGTAAAGACAACATATCTCTGTCAATAGAACTAGGAGAGTTATCTCTGATAAAGACAACATATCTCTGTCAATAGAACTAGGAGAGTTATCTCTGGTAAAGACAACATATCTCTGTCAATAGAACTAGGAGAGTTATCTCTGGTAAAGACAACATATCTCTGTCAATAGAACTAGGAGAGTTATCTCTGGTAAAGACAACATATCTCTGTCAATAGAACTAGGAGAGTTATCTCTGGTAAAGACAACATATCTCTGTCAATAGAACCCATGGAGAGTTATCTCTGTCAATAGAACCAATGGAGAGTTATCTCTGGTAAAGACAACATATCTCTGTCAATAGAACTAGGAGAGTTATCTCTGATAAAGACAACATATCTCTGTCAATAGAACCAAGGGAGAGTTATCTCTGATAAAGACAACATATCTCTGTCAATAGAACTAGGAGAGTTATCTCTGGTAAAGACAACATATCTCTGTCAATAGAACCAAGGGAGAGTTATCTCTGATAAAGACAACATATCTCTGTCAATAGAACTAGGAGAGTTATCTCTGGTAAAGACAACATATCTCTGTCAATAGAACTAGGAGAGTTATCTCTGATAAAGACAACATATCTCTGTCAATAGAACTAGGAGAGTTATCTCTGGTAAAGACAACATATCTCTGTCAATAGAACTAGGAGAGTTATCTCTGGTAAAGACAACACATCTCTGTCAATAGAACTAGGAGAGTTATCTCTGGTAAAGACAACATATCTCTGTCAATAAAACTAGGAGAGTTATCTCTGGTAAAGACAACATATCTCTGTCAATAGAACTAGGAGAGTTATCTCTGGTAAAGACAACATATCTCTGTCAATAGAACTAGGAGAGTTATCTCTGGTAAAGACAACATATCTCTGTCAATAGAACTAGGAGAGTTATCTCTGGTAAAGACAACATATCTCTGTCAATAGAACCCATGGAGAGTTATCTCTGTCAATAGAACCAATGGAGAGTTATCTCTGGTAAAGACAACATATTTCTGTCAATAGAACCCATGGAGAGTTATCTCTGATAAAGACAACATAATTCTGTCAATAGAACCCATGGAGAGTAATCTCTGTCAATAGAACCAATGGAGAGTTATCTCTGATAAAAACAACATATCTCTGTCAATAGAACCCATGGAGAGTTATCTCTGATAAAGACAACATATCTCTGTCAATAGAACCCATGGAGAGTTATCTCTGATAAAGACAACATATCTCTGTCAATAGAACCCATGGTTAGTTATCTCTGGTAAAGACAACATATCTCTGTCAGTAGAACCCATGGAGAGTTATCTCTGATAAAGACAACATATCTCTGTCAATAGAACCCATGGAGAGTAATCTCTGTCAACAGAACCCATGGAGAGTAATCTCTGTCAACAGAACCCATGGAGAGTAATCTCTGTCAACAGAACCCATGGAGAGTAATCTCTGTCATCAGAACCCATGGAGAGTAATCTCTGTCAATAGAACCCATGGAGAGTAATCTCTGTCAACAGAACCCATGGAGAGTAATCTCTGTCAACAGAACCCATGGAGAGTAATCTCTGTCAACAGAACCCATGGAGAATAATCTCTGTCAACAGAACCCATGGAGAGTAATCTCTGTCAACAGAACCCATGGAGAGTAATCTCTGTCAACAGAACCCATGGAGAGTAATCTCTGTCAATAGAACCCATGGAGAGTAATCTCTGTCAACAGAACCCATGGAGAGTAATCTCTGTCAACAGAACCCATGGAGAGTAATCTCTATTAACAGAACCCATGGAGAGTAATCTCTATTAACAGAACCCATGGAGAGTAATCTCTATTAACAGAACCCATGGAGAGTAATCTCTGTCAACAGAACCCATGGAGAGTAATCTCTATTAACAGAACCCATGGAGAGTAATCTCTGTCAACAGAACCCATGGAGAGTAATCTCTGTCAACAGAACCCATGGAGTGTAATCTCTATTAACAGAACCCATGGAGAGTAATCTCTGTCAATAGAACCCATGGAGAGTAATCTCTGTCAATAGAACCCATGGAGAGTAATCTCTGTCAATAGAACCCATGGAGAGTAATCTCTGTCAATAGAACCCATGAAGAGTAATCTCTATTAACAGAACCCATGGAGAGTAATCTCTGTCAATAGAACCCATGAAGACTAATCTCTATTAACAGAACCCATGGAGAGTAATCTCTGTCAACAGAACCCATGGAGAGTAATCTCTGTCAACAGAACCCATGGAGAGTAATCTCTGTCAATAGAACCCATGGAGAGTAATCTCTGTCAACAGAACCCATGGAGAGTAATCTCTATTAACAGAACCCATGGAGAGTAATCTCTATTAACAGAACCCATGGAGAGTAATCTCTGTCAATAGAACCCATGGAGAGTAATCCCTGTTAACAGTACCCATGGAGAGTAATCTCTGTCAATAGAACCCATGAAGAGTAATCCCTGTTAACAGTACCCATGGAGAGTAATCTCTGTCAATAGAACCCATGAAGAGTAATCCCTGTTAACAGAACATAGAGTATGTTTGGTCAGGAAAATCTCAAACTCGTGATTGAATGTGAAGTCAGTCACATTTAGCTGATACACAATGGTGTCTCATCGAGGGTAATGTCCCAAATGGTACCCTGTTCCCCATATAGTGCTATGGGCCCTCTATTGGCCCTGGTCAAAGGTAGTATACTACATAGGGAATAGGGTGCCACTTGGGATGCATTCTAGTTCTTTAATAGCCTTTAAAGGTAGTATACTACATAGGGAATAGGGTGCCACTTGGGATAGATTATAGTTCTTTAATAGCCTTTAAAGGTAGTATACTACATAGGGAATAGGGTGCCACTTGGGATAGATTGTAGTTCTTTATTAGCCTTTAAAGGTAGTATACTACATAGGGAATAGGGTGCCACTTGGGATAGATTATAGTTCTTTAATAGCCTTTAAAAGTAGTATACTACATAGGGAATAGGGTGCCACTTGGGATAGATTGTAGTTCTTTATTAGCCTTTAAAGGTAGTATACTACATAGGGAATAGGGTGCCACTTGGGATAGATTGTAGTTCTTTATTAGCCTTTAAAGGTAGTATACTACATAGGGAATAGGGTGCCACTTGGGATAGATTCTAGTTCTTTAATAGCCTTTAAAGGTAGTATACTACATAGGGAATAGGGTGCCACTTGGGATAGATTCTAGTTCTTTAATAGCCTTTATATGGAGATCTCTTCAGTCCAGGCTCTGCCACACAAATGGAGCAATCGTTTTCCATTCTCTGTGTTTTCCCTGGTCACTATCCCTCCCATTCAATCTCAGGAAAAGGTTTTTCATCCAGACCCAGTGCCACGACCATGTTTGATGGTGTGTACACAAGAACTTGGCACCGCGGAGGGAGCAGAGCAGAGCCTAGCTGGCCAAGGAGGCGCCTGCTATAAAAACACACAATGAAGGCCCCCAACCCTGCTCCTTCTGGTCCTTCTCAAGACAGCCTCACGTCATTCCTTCTGTTTTAACTCCTTTTCCTGCTATTCAGCGCTGCCCCTGAACACTACTTAGAAAAAAACATCCAATCAGAGCTGACTAATAAAACGAAGACGGCCAAGTGGATCATCTGGTGTGACTCAGACTGGATTCAAAACTCAACCAGATGGGACGGCTGGGCCTGGTTTCATAACTCAACCAGATGGGACGGCTGGGCCTGGTTTCATAACTCAACCAGATGGGACGGCTGGGCCTCGGCCACTAAACAGAGCTGGATATTTAATGACTGCAGACTGCAGCAACACTAAAAGTCTGTGTTTTACTTGTTGAACATGTCACTGCATCAACGTCTTCATTTAATAATCCTGTATCAAGGACCTCGACGTGGCACACAGAGAGGGCTCTACACGTCTTCCATGGAAGACTGAAGCAAGTCTACTGGGCTGTCTGACGGAGCGGTATGAATGATCCCCAATTCAATCGCTTTATGTAGATGGGTTATTCAG
>NC_143051.1:2065000-2200000 GCF_057628025.1 Oncorhynchus mykiss | reverse complement strand
TGTAATAGGGGTTAAACAGTAGGCCTATAAATCTACCCTGATCCTCACTAATCATGGCACTATAATAGTCCTGTAAATCTACCCTGATCCTCACTAATCATGGAACTGTAATAGGGGTTAAACAGTAGGCCTATAAATCTACCCTGATCCTCACTAATCATGGAACTGTAATAGGGGTTAAACAGTAGTCCTGATCCTCACTAATCATGGAACTGTAATAGGGGTTAAACAGTAGGCCTATAAATCTACCCTGATCCTCACTAATCATGGAACTGTAATAGGGGTTAAACAGTAGTCCTATAAATCTACCCTGATCCTCACTAATCATGGCACTATAATAGTCCTATAAATCTACCCTGATCCTCACTAATAATGGAACTGTAATAGGGGTTAAACAGTAGTCCTGATCCTCACTAATCATGGAACTGTAATAGGGGTTAAACAGTAGTCCTATAAATCTACCCTGATCCTCACTAATCATGGAACTGTAATAGGGGTTAAACAGTAGTCCTATAAATCTACCCTGATCCTCACTAATCATGGAACTGTAATAGGGGTTAAACAGTAGTCCTATAAATCTACCATGATCCTCACTAATTATGGAACTGTAATAGGGGTTAAACAGTAGTCCTATAAATCTACCCTGATCCTCACTAATAATGGAACTGTAATAGGGGTTAAACAGTAGTCCTATAAATCTACCCCGATCCTCACTAATCATGGAACTGTAATATGGGTTAAACAGTAGTCCTGATCCTCACTAATCATGGCACTGTAATAGGGGTTAAACAGTAGTCCTATAAATCTACCCTGATCCTCACTAATCATGGAACTGTAATAGGGGTTGAACAGTAGTCCTATAAATCTACCCCGATCCTCACTAATCATGGAACTGTAAGAGTCCTATAAATCTACCCTGATCCTCACTAATCATGGAACTGTAATAGGGGTTAAACAGTAGTCCTATAACTCTACCCTGATCCTCACTAATCATGGAACTGTAATAGGGGTTAAACAGTAGTCCTGTAAATCTACCCTGATCCTCAAAAATCATGGCACTATAATAGTCCTATAAATCAATCCTGATCCTCACTAATCATGGAACTGTAATAGCGGTTAAACAGAAGTCCTATAAATCCACCCTGATCCTCACCAATCATGGCACTATAATAGGGGTTAAACAGTAGTCCTATAAATCAATCCTGATCCTCACTAGTCATGGAACTGTAATAGGGGTTAAACAGTAGTCCTATAAATCTACCCTGATCCTCACTAATCATGGAACTGTAATAGGGGTTAAACAGTAGTCCTATAAATCTACCCTGATCCTCACTAATCATGGAACTGTAATAGGGGTTAAACAGTAGTCCTATAAATCTACCCTGATCCTCACTAATAATGGAACTGTAATAGGGGTTAAACAGTAGTCCTATAAATCTACCCCGATCCTCACTAATCATGGAACTGTAATATGGGTTAAACAGTAGACCTGATCCTCACTAATCATGGAATTGTAATAGGGGTTGAACAGTAGTCCTATAAATCTACCCTGATCCTCACTAATCATGGAACTGTAAGAGTCCTCTAAATCTACCCTGATCCTCACTAATCATGGAACTGTAATAGGGGTTAAACAGTAGTCCTATAACTCTACCCTGGTCCTCACTAATCATGGAACTGTAATAGGGGTTAAACAGTAGTCCTGTAAATCTACCCTGATCCTCAAAAATCGTTGCACTATAATAGTCCTATAAATCAATCCTGATCCTCACTAATCATGGCACTATAATAGGGGTTAAACAGTAGTCCTATAAATCTACCCTGATCCTCACTAATCATGGAACTGTAATAGGGGTTGACCAGTAGTCCAATAAATCTACCCTGATCCTCACTAATCATGGAACTGTAATAGGGGTTAAACAGTAGTCCTATAAATCTACCCTGATCCTCACTAATCATGGAACTGTAATAGGGGTTGAACAGTAGGCCTATAAATCTACCCTGATCCTCACTAATCATGGAACTGTAATAGGGGTTAAAGAGTAGTCCTGATCCTCACTAATCATGGAACTGTGATGACCATGGTCCAGTCTTCGTGAACCATGCGCCAACATTAAACTGATACACCGTGCCCCAGGTTAAAACTGATACACCGTGCACCAGGCTCCAGGTTTAAACTGAGACACTGTGCACCAGACTCCAGGTTTAAGCTGATACACCATGCACCAGACTCCAGGTTTAAACTGATATACCAGACTTCAGGTTTTAACTGATACACCAGACTCCAGGTTGAAACTGATACACCAGACTCCAGGTTTAAACTGATACACCAGACTCCAGGTTTAAACTGATACACCAGGCTCCAGGTTTAAACTGATGCACCAGGCTCCAGGTTTAAACTAATACACCAGGCTCCAGGTTTAAACTGATACACCGTGCACCAGGCTCCAGGTTTAAACTTATACACCAGACTCCAGGTTTAAACTGATACACCAGCCTCCAGGTTTAAACTGATATACCAGGCTCCAGGTTTAAACTGGTATACCAGACTCCAGATTTAAACTGATACACTGTGCACCAGAATACAGGTTTAAACTGATACACCAGGCCCCAGATTTAAACTGATACACCAGGCTCCAGGTTTAAACTGACATACCAGACTCCAGGTTTAAACTGACACACCAGACTCCAGGTTTAAACTGATACACCAGGCTCCAGGTTTAAACTGATATACCAGACTCCAGGTTTAAACTTATACACTAGACTTCAGGTTTAAACTGATACACCAGACTCCAGGTTTAAACTGCTATACCAGACTCCAGGCTCCAGGTTTAAACTGATACACCAGGCTCAAGGTTTAAACTGATACACCAGACTCCAGGTTTAAACTGATACACCAGGCTCCAGGTTTAAACTGATATACCAGACTTCAGGTTTAAACTGATACACCAGACTCCAGGTTTAAACTGATACACCAGACTCCAGGTTTAAACTGATACACCAGGCTCCAGGTTTAAACTGATATACCAGACTCCAGGTTTAAGCTGATATACCAGACTCAAGGTTTAAACTGATACACCAGACTCCAGGTTTAAACTGATATACCAGACTCCAGGCTCCAGGTTTAAACTGATACACCAGGCTCCAGGTTTAAACTGATACACCAGGCTTCAGGTTTAAACTGATACACCAGACTCCAGGTTTAAACTGATACACCAGACTCCAGGTTTAAACTGATACATTGTGCACCAGACTCCAGGTTTAACCTGATATACCAGACTCCAGGTTTAAACTGATACACCAGACTCCAGGTTTAAACTGATACACCAGACTCCAGGTTTAAACTGATATACCAGACTCCAGGTTTAAACTGATATACCAGACTCCAGGTTTAAACTGATACACCAGACTCCAGGTTTAAACTGATACAACAGACTCCAGGTTTAAACTGATACACTGTGCACCAGACTCCAGGTTTAAACTGATATACCAGACTCCAGGTTTAAGCTGATACACCAGACTCCAGGTTTAAACTGATATACCAGACTCCAGGTTTAAACTGATACACCAGACTCCAGGTTTAAACTGATATACCAGACTCCAGGCTCCAGGTTTAAACTGATACACCAGGCTCAAGGTTTAAACTGATACACCAGACTCCAGGTTTAAACTGATACACCAGGCTCCAGTTTAAACTGATATACCAGACTTCAGGTTTAAACTGATACACCAGACTCCAGGTTTAAACTGATACACCAGACTCCAGGTTTAAACTGATACACCAGGCTCCAGGTTTAAACTGATATACCAGACTCCATGTTTAAACTGATATACCAGACTCAAGGTTTAAACTGATACACCAGACTCCAGGTTTAAACTGATATACCAGACTCCAGGCTCCAGGTTTAAACTGATACACCAGGCTCCAGGTTTAAACTGATACACCAGACTCCAGGTTTAAACTGATACACTGTGCACCAGACTCAAGGTTTAAACTGATATACCAGACTCCAGGTTTAAACTGATACACCAGACTCCAGGTTTAAACTGATACACTGTGCACCAGACTCCAGGTTTAAACTGATATACCAGACTCCAGGTTTAAACTGATACACCAGACTCCAGGTTTAAACTGATACACCAGACTCCAGGTTTAAACTGATATACCAGACTCCAGGTTTAAACTGATATACCAGACTCCAGGTTTAAACTGATACACCAGACTCCAGGTTTAAACTGATACACCAGACTCCAGGTTTAAACTGATGCACTGTGCACCAGACTCCAGGTTTAAACTGATATACCATACTCCAGGTTTAAACTGATACACCAGGCTCCAGGTTTAAACTGATATACCAGACTCCAGGTTTAAACTGATATACCAGACTTAAGGTTTAAACTGATACACCAGACTCCAGGTTTAAACTGATACACCAGACTCCAGGTTTAAACTGATACACCAGGCTCCAGGTTTAAACTGATATACCAGACTCCAGGTTTAAACTGATATACCAGACTCAAGGTTTAAACTGATACACCAGACTCCAGGTTTAAACTGATATACCAGACTCCAGGCTCCAGGTTTAAACTGATACACCAGGCTCCAGGTTTAAACTGATACACCAGGCTTCAGGTTTAAACTGATACACCAGACTCCAGGTTTAAACTGATACACCAGACTCCAGGTTTAAACTGATACACTGTGCACCAGACTCCAGGTTTAAACTGATATACCAGACTCCAGGTTTAAACTGATACACCAGACTCCAGGTTTAAACTGATACACCAGACTCCAGGTTTAAACTGATATACCAGACTCCAGGTTTAAACTGATATACCAGACTCCAGGTTTAAACTGATACACCAGACTCCAGGTTTAAACTGATACACCAGACTCCAGGTTTAAACTGATACACCAGACTCCATGTTTAAACTGATATACCAGACTCCAGGTTTAAACTGATATACCAGACTCCAGGTTTAAACTGATACACCAGACTCCAGGTTTAAACTGATACACCAGACTGCAGGTTTAAACTGATAGACTGTGCTCCAGACTCCAGGTTTAAACTGATACACCATGCACCAGACTCCAGGTTTAAACTGATACACCAGACTCCAGGTTTAAACTGATACACCAGACTCCAGATTTAAACTGATACACCAGACTCCAGGTTTAAACTGATACACCAGACTCCAGGTTTAAACAGATATACCAGACTCCAGGCTCCAGGTTTAAACTGATACACCAGGCTCCAGGTTTAAACTGATACACCAGGCTCCAGGTTTAAACTGATACACCAGGCTTCAGGTTTAAACTGATACACCAGACTCCAGGTTTAAACTGATACACCAGACTCCAGGTTTAAACTGATACACTGTGCACCAGACTCCATGTTTAAACTGATATACCAGACTCCAGGTTTAAACTGATACACCAGACTCCAGGTTTAAACTGATACACCAGACTCCAGGTTTAAACTGATATACCAGACTCCAGGTTTAAACTGATATACCAGACTCCAGGTTTAAACTGATACACCAGACTCCAGGTTTAAACTGATACACCAGACTCCAGGTTTAAACTGATACACTGTGCACCAGACTCCAGGTTTAAACTGATATACCAGACTCCAGGTTTAAACTGATATACCAGACTCCAGGTTTAAACTGATACACCAGACTCCAGGTTTAAACTGATACACCAGACTCCAGGTTTAAACTGATACACTGTGCACCAGACTCCAGGTTTAAACTGATATACCAGACTCCAGGTTTAAACTGATACACCAGACTCCAGGTTTAAACTGATACACTGTGCACCAGACTCCAGGTTTAAACTGATATACCATACCAGGTTTAAACTGATACACCAGACTCCAGGCTTATACTGATACACCAGACTCCAGGTTTAAACTGATATACCAGACTCCAGGTTTAAACTGATACACCAGACTCCAGGTATAAACTGATACACCAGACTCCAGGTTTAAACTGATACAATGTGCATCGGACTCCAGGTTTAAACTGATATACCAGACTCCAGGTTTAAACTGATACACCAGACTCCAGGTTTAAACTGATACACCAGACTCCAGGTTTAAACTGATACACTGTGCTCCAGACTCCAGGTTTAAACTGATACACCATGCACCAGACTCCAGGTTTAAACTGATACACCAGACTCCAGGTTTAAACTGATACACCAGAATCCAGGTTTAAACTGATACACCAGACTCCAGGTTTAAACTGATATACCAGACTCCAGGTTTAAACTGATACACCAGACTCCAGGTTTAAACTGATTTACCAGACTCCAGGTTTAAACTGATACACCAGACTCCAGGTTTAAACTGATACAATGTGCATCAGACTCCAGGTTTAAACTGATATACCAGACTCCAGGTTTAAACTGACATACCAGACTACAGGTTAAAACTGATACACTGTGCACCAGACTCCAGGTTTAAACTGATACACTGTGCACCAGACTCCAGGTTTCAACTGATATACCAGACTCCAGGTTAAAACTGATACACTGTGCACCAGACTCCAGGTTTAAACTGATACACTGTGCACCAGACTCCAGGTTTCAACTGATACACTGTGCACCAGACTCCAGGTTTAAACTGATACACCAGACTCCAGGTTTAAACTGATACACCAGACTCCAGGTTTAAACTGATACACTGTGCTCCAGACTCCAGGTTTAAACTGATACACCAGACTCCAGGTTTAAACTGATACACCAGAATCCAGGTTTAAACTGATACACCAGACTCCAGGTTTAAACTGATATACCAGACTCCAGGTTTAAACTGATACACCAGACTCCAGGTTTAAACTGATATACCAGACTCCAGGTTTAAACTGATACACCAGACTCCAGGTTTAAACTGATACACTGTGCATCAGACTCCAGGTTTAAACTGATACACTGTGCACCAGACTCCAGGTTTCAACTGATATACCAGACTCCAGGTTAAAACTGATACACTGTGCACCAGACTCCAGGTTTCAACTGATAACACTGTGCACCAGACTCCAGGTTTCAACTGATACACTGTGCACCAGACTCCAGGTTTCAACTGATACACTGTGCACCAGACTCCAGGTTTCAACTGATACACTGTGCACCAGACTCCAGGTTTAAACTGATACACTGTGCACCAGACTCCAGGTTTCAACTGATAACACTGTGCACCAGACTCCAGGTTTCAACTGATACACTGTGCACCAGACTCCAGGTTTCAACTGATACACTGTGCACCAGACTCCAGGTTTCAACTGATACACTGTGCACCAGACTCCAGGTTTCAACTGATACACTGTGCACCAGACTCCAGGTTTAAAAGTAGTAAAATACAGTGAAAAGTCAGGGAATATAATTAAAACATTCTATAAATCGTAAATCAGTAGCTTGCGTCTCTAAATTTAATCCGGTCTTAAGGCCATAATTTCATAAACGTCACTATGGGAAAGGTGATATGTTGATATGCTTCAGTTGGCTGCCATATGACTGGTCATACGTCTGTCTTTAGCGATCATAAGGTAAATTAGATATAAAACAACAAGTGTCATTTACCAGACTCCAGGTTTAAACTGATACACCAGACTCCAGGTTTAAACTGATATACCAGACTCCAGGTTTAAACTGATACACCAGACTCCAGGTTTAAACTGATACACCAGACTCCAGGTTTAAACTGATATACCAGACTCCAGGTTTAAACTGATATACCAGACTCCAGGTTTAAACTGATATACCAGACTCCAGGTTTAAACTGATATACCAGACTCCAGGTTTAAACTGATACACCAGACTCCAGGTTTAAACTGATACACTGTGCATCAGACTCCAGGTTTAAACTGATACACTGTGCACCAGACTCCAGGTTTCAACTGATATACCAGACTCCAGGTTAAAACTGATACACTGTGCACCAGACTCCAGGTTTCAACTGATAACACTGTGCACCAGACTCCAGGTTTCAACTGATACACTGTGCACCAGACTCCAGGTTTCAACTGATACACTGTGCACCAGACTCCAGGTTTCAACTGATACACTGTGCACCAGACTCCAGGTTTAAACTGATACACTGTGCATCAGACTCCAGGTTTAAACTGATACACTGTGCACCAGACTCCAGGTTTCAACTGATATACCAGACTCCAGGTTAAAACTGATACACTGTGCACCAGACTCCAGGTTTCAACTGATACACTGTGCACCAGACTCCAGGTTTCAACTGATACACTGTGCACCAGACTCCAGGTTTCAACTGATACACTGTGCACCAGACTCCAGGTTTAAAAGTAGTAAAATACAGTGAAAAGTCAGGGAATATAATTAAAACATTCTATAAATCGTAAATCAGTAGCTTGCGTCTCTAAATTTAATCCGGTCTTAAGGCCATAATTTCATAAACGTCACTATGGGAAAGGTGATATGTTGATATGCTTCAGTTGGCTGCCATATGACTGGTCATACGTCTGTCTTTAGCGATCATAAGGTAAATTAGATATAAAACAACAAGTGTCATTTATATTCACAATCCCCTTCTCCAAACGGATGACTAATTTACCTGGCTGTTATCAATAGCTGCTATCAATATCTCTTATCAATAGCTGTTATCAATAGCTGCTATCAATATCTCTTATCAATAGCTGCAATCAATAGCTGTTATCAATAGCTGTTATCAATAGCTCTCATCAATAGCTCTCATCAATAGCTCTCATCAATAGCTCTTATCAATAGCTCTTATCAATAGCTCTTATCAATACCTGGAGAATGTTGTTATTTCAGAGAAAGGAGACAGCTGTAGGCAACCTTCCCCCTCTACCTTCATCACAGGTCGGCCATGTCCCAAATCGCACCCTATTCCCTATACGGAGCCATCTTTATATATATATTATATATTCTTTATATGTACAGAGCCATCTTTATATACATATATTATATATTCTTTATATATACAGAGCCATCTTTATATATATATATTATATATTCTTTATATGTACAGAGCCATCTTTATATACATATATTATATATTATTTATATGTACAGAGCCATCTTTATATATATATATATATTATATACTATTTATATGTACAGAGCCATCTTTATATACATATATTATATATTATTTATATGTACAGAGCCATCTTTATATATATATATATATTATATATTCTTTATATGTACAGAGCCATCTTTATATACATATATTATATATTATTTATATGTACAGAGCCATCTTTATATATATATATATATTATATACTATTTATATGTACAGAGCCATCTTTATATACATATATTATATATTATTTATATGTACAGAGCCATCTTTATATATATATATATATTATGTATTCTTTATATGTACAGAGCCATCTTTATATATATATATATATTATATACTATTTATATGTACAGAGCCATCTTTATATATATATATATATTATATACTATTTATATGTACAGAGCCATCTTTATATATATATATATATTATATATTATTTATATGTACAGAGCCATCTTTATATACATATATTATATATTATTTATATGTACAGAGCCATCTTTATATATATATATATATTATATACTATTTATATGTACAGAGCCATCTTTATATATATATATATATTATATACTATTTATATGTACAGAGCCATCTTTATATATATATATATATTATATACTATTTATATGTACAGAGCCATCTTTATATATATATATATATTATATACTATTTATATGTACAGAGCCATCTTTATATATATATATATATTATATACTATTTATATGTACAGAGCCATCTTTATATATATATATATATTATATACTATTTATATGTACAGAGCCATCTTTATATATATATATATATTATATACTATTTATATGTACAGAGCCATCTTTATATATATATATATATTATATATTCTTTATATGTACAGAGCCTTCGGAAAGTATTCAGACCCTTAGACTTTTTCCACATTTTGTTACGTTACAGCCTTGTTCTAAAATGGATTAAAATATTTTTTCCCCCTCATCAATCTACACACAAAACCCCATAATGACATCACAATACCCCATAATGACATCACAATACCCCATAATGACATCACAATACCCAATAATGACAACACAATACCCCATAATGACATCACAATACCACATAATGACAACACAATACCCCATAATGACATCACAATACCCCATAATGACAACACAATACCCCATAATGACAACACAATACCCCATAATGACATCACCATACCCCATAATGACAACACAATACCCCATAATGACAACACAATACCCCATAATGACATCACAATACCCCATAATGACAACACAATACCCCATAATGACATCACAATACCCCATAATGACAACACAATACCCCATAATGACAACACAATACCCCATAATGACATCACAATACCCCATAATGACATCACAATACCACATAATGACAACACAATACCCCATAATGACAACACAATACCCCATAGTGACAAATCAACAACAGGTTTTTTTTAAATTTCAGCTAATTTATTACAAATACTTTGTTGAAGCACCTTTGGCAACGATTACAGCATTGAGTCTTCTTGGGTATGATGCTACAAGCTTGGCACACCTGTATTTGGGGAGTTTCTCCCATTCTTCTCTGCAGATCCTCTCAAGCTCTGTCAGGTTGGATGGGGAGCGTTGCTACACAGCTATTTTCAGGTCTCTCCAGAGATGTTCGATCAGGTTCAAGTCAGGCCTCTGGCTGGGCCACTCAATGACAATCAGAGACTTGTCCCGAAGCCGCTCCTGTGTTGTCTTAGCTGTGTGCTTAGGGTCGTTGTCCTGTTGGAAGGTGAACCATCGCCCAGTCTGAGGTCCTGAGTGCTCTGTAGCAGATTTTCATCAAGGGTCTCTCTGTATTTTGCTCCGTTCACCTTTGCCTCAATCCTGACTAGTCTTTCAGTCCCTGCCTCTGAAAAACATCCCCACAGCATAATGCTGCCACCACCATGCTTCACCGTAGGGACGGTGCCAGGTTTTCCTCCAGACGTGTCGCTTGGCATTCAGGCCAACGAGTTCAATTTTAGTTTCATAAGACCAGAGAATCTTGTTTCTCATGGTCTGAGAGTCTCTAGGTGATTTTTGGCAAACTTCAAGCAGGCTGTCATGTGCCTTTTAGTGAGGAGTGGCTTCCATCTGGCCACTCTAAAATAAAGGCCTGATTGGTGGAGTGCTGCAGAGATGGTTGTCCTTCTGGAAGTTTCTCCCAGAGGACCTTCAGAGCTCTGTCATAGTGGCCATCAGGTTATTGGTCACCTCGCTGACCAAGGCCCTTCTCCCAGATTGCTCTGTTTGGCCGGGCGGCCAGCTTTAGGAAGAGTCTAGGTTGCTCCTAGCTTCTTCCATTTAAGAATGATACTTCTGTTTATTATTCTTAATGCATTTGCTAAAATATCTAAAAAACTGTTTTTGTTTTGTCATTATGGTATTATTATGGAGTATTGTGTGTAGATTGCCCATGATTTCTTTTGTTATTTTATCCATTTTAGAATAAGGCTGTAACGTAACAAAATGTAGAAGAAGTGAAGGGGTCTGAATCCTTTCCGAAGCTATACTTTACTGTACTGTATAGTGCACTGGCCCATATGGCTCTGGTCAAAAGTAGTGCACTACATAGGGAATATGGCGCCATTTGGGAGAACACCAAGAGATGGTGTTCATTAGATCAATTCATGACTTACTTACTCATTGATATTTAAAAATAAAAAAAAAGTAAAAAAGTACCACTTAAGTCGTTTTTTGGGGGGTATCTGTACTTTACTATATTATATATATATATATATATATATATATATATATATATATATATATATATATACTACTTACATATACACTATACTATTTGTATTGTTGACAACTTTTACTTCACTACATTCGTAAAGAAAATAATGTACTTTTTACGCCATACATTTTTCCCTGACAACCAAAAGTACTCGTTACATTTTTAATGCTTAGCAGAACAGGAAAATGGTCTAATTCACGCACTTATTAAGAGAACATCCCTGGTCATCCCTACTGCCTCTGATCTGGAGGACTCACTAAACAGCGATCATCCCTACTGCCTCTGATCTGGAGGACTCACTAAACAGAGAACATCCTTGGTCATCGCTACTGCCTCTGATCTGGAGGACTCACTAAACAGAGAACATCCCTGGTCATTCCTACTGCCTCTAATCTGGAAGACTCCCTAAACAGAGAACATCCCTACTGCCTCTGATCTGGAGGACTCACTAAACAGAGAACATCCTTGGTCATCCCTACTGCCTCTGATCTGGAGGACACACTAAACAGAGAACATCCCTGGTCATCCCTACTGCCTCTGATCTGGAGGACTCACTAAACAGAGAACATCCCTGGTCGTCCCTACTGCCTCTGATCTGGAGGACTCACTAAACAGAGAACATCCCTGGTCATCCCTACTGCCTCTGATCTGAAGGACTCACTAAACAGAGAACATCCCTAGTCATCTCTACTGCCTCTGATCTGGAGGACTCACTAAACAGAGAACATCCCTAGTCATCTCTACTGCCTCTGATCTGGAGGACTCACTAAACAGAGAACATCCCTACTGCCTCTGATCTGGAGGACTCACTAAACAGAGAACATCCCTGGTCATCCTTACTGCCTCTGATCTGGAGGACTCACTAAACACACAAATGCTTCGTTTGTAAATTATGTCAGTGTTCTAGTTTGCAAGAAGATGGTGCCGTCTGGTTTGCTTAACGAGGAATTTGAAATTATTTATACTTTTACTTTTGATACTTAAGTATATTTAAAACCAAATACTTTTAGACTTTTACTCAAGTAGTATTTTACTGGGTGACTTTCACTTTCAGTGGAGTCATTTTCTTTGAAGATTTTCTTTTACTCAAGTAGAACAGTTGGGTACTTTTACCTTTGCTGCGGTTACTGTCTACCCACAACAAGCTGAGTCGTTCTGCCAGCTCCCTTTGGCTGAATAATACTTAGAAAACAATAGCAATTTGGGAGGTAAACCCCAACTAGGACTCAAACCCAGGTACAGTGGCTATCATCCCAACACTTTAGCTATTACACCAAGGAACCGAACCTCTTGACTTGTTCGCTAGTTTCTACAATACTTGCAATCCAAAAATTGAAGCCCTGGTCTGCTATGACTGTCTCAGAGAGAGGGTCTCTATTAGAACACACATTATATTATTTGGAGGGAACTTGTCAACGACCAGCAGGCAAGTCATTCATCTTCTGGGTTTCCCTAGACTGGGTGGTGTGGGTTTGAGAGAGGGGGGGGGGGGGGGGGGTAACACAAACCAAGAGACCATAGGTTCAAATGGAATAAAGAAGAACCTGCATCTTATCACAGACCTGCTTAACACAAGCCAGACCACTGCTCTGCTGATAGTGAGCTCCAGACCAGACGCACCCTCCCTCCAGGCCAGACGCTCCCGCTCTCTCCCTCTCTGCAGACCAGACCACCCCCCCCCCCTCTGTCTCTGTCTCTCAACCAGACTCTCTCTCTCTCTCTCTCTCTCTCTCTCTCTCGACCAGACCCCCGCCCACCCTCTCGCTCTCTCTCTCGATCAGACCCCTCTCTCTCTTTCCCTCTCCCTCTCTCTCTCTCTCTCTCAGACCCTATCTCTCTCTCTCTCTCGCTCTCTCTCGACCAGACCCTATCTCCCTGTCACAGGGCCCTGACAAAGCCCAGTCTCCCCAGTCATGGCTTTGCGCCCTCTGCTCTGGTGTAGACGGTGATAGGAGAGGTATGGGGCAGGGTGGCCGGCCGGAGAAGAAAGGCTCCACCAGGGCATCCCATGCTCGGCACAGCGGCTCTTTGGAAAATGTTCTTCACTTTGTGGTCCAAACAGAGAGTTGCAAGGGTCATCTTGACCAAATTAGCTCCTCAGTTCCCCCTCCATAGCCCAATACAAACACACCTTCTTCCCCTGCATGTTTATTTACTGCTTATGTATGTGTTATGTATGTGTTATGTATGGGTTATGAATGTGTTATGTATGTGTTATGAATGTGTTACGTATGGGTTATGAATGTGTTATGTGTGGGTTATGAATGTGTTATGTATGGGTTATTTATGTGTTAGGTATGGGTTATGAATGTGTTACGTATGGGTTATGAATGTGTTATGTATGTGTTATGAATGTGTTATGTGTGGGTTATGAATGTGTTAGGTATGGGTTATGATTGTCTTAGGTATGGGTTATGAATGTCTTAGGTATGGGTTATGTATGGGTTATGAATGTCTTAGGTATGTGTTATGAATTTGTTATGTGTGGGTTATGTATGTGTTATGTATGGGTTATGAATGTGTTATGTATGGGTTATGTATGTGTTGTATATGGGTTATGTATGGGTTATGAATGTGTTATGTATGGGTTATGAATGTGTTATATATGGGTTATGTATGTGTTAGGTATGGGTTATGAATGTGTTATGTATGGGTTATGAATGTGTTAGGTATGGGTTATGTATGGGTTATGAATGTGTTATGTATGGGTTATAAATGTATTATGTATGGGTCATGAATGTGTTCGGTATGGGTTATGAATGTCTTAGGTGTGGGTTATGAATGTGTTATGTATGGGTTATGAATGTGTTAGGTATGGGTTATGATTGTCTTAGGTATGGGTTATGAATGTCTTAGGTATGGGTTATGTATGGGTTATGAATGTCTTAGGTATGTGTTATGTATGGGTTATGAATGTCTTAGGTGTGGGTTATGTATGGGTTATGAATGTCTTATGTATGGGATATGAATGTCTTAGGTATGGGTTATGAATGTCTTAGGTATGGGTTATGTATGGGTTATGAATGTCTTAGGTAAGGGTTATGAATGTCTTAGGTATGGGTTATGTATGGGTTATGAATGTCTTAGGTATGGGATATGAATGTCTTAGGTATGGGTTATGAATGTAAGTATGACCACAAGTAGCTACGAAACAAGTGTTACCACTATGGCCAGTCCAGTCCAGTCCCAACTCTAACCAAAACACCAACCCCAGCTCCAACCCTATACCCCAGCTCCAATCCTATACCTCAGCTCCAATCCTATACCGCAGCTCCATCCCTATACACCAGCTCCAATCCTATACCCCAGCTCAAGCCCTATACCCCAGCTCCAACTCCAGCTCAAATTCTATACCCCAGCTTCAATCCTATACCCCAGCTCTATCCCTATAACCCAGCTCCAACTCTATACCCCAGCTCCAATCCCATAACCCAGCTCCACACCTATCTCCCAGCTCCAACCCTATACCCCAGCTCCATCCCTATACCCCAGCTCCAATCCTATACCCCAGCTCCAATCCTATACACCAGCTCCAGCCCTATACTCCAGCTCCAAATCCAGCTCCAATCCCTGTACCCCAGCTCCAATCCTATACCTCAGCTCCAACTCCAGCTCCAATTCTATACCCCAGCTCCATTCCTATACCCCAGCTCCAATCTTATAGCCCAGCTCCAGCCCTATACCCCAGCTCCAACTCCAGCTCCAATCCTATACCCCAGCTCCTGCCCTATACCCCAGCTCCAACACCAGCTCCAAACCTATACCCCAGCTCCAGCTCCAACACCAGCTCCAAACCTATACCCCAGCTCCAACTCCAGCTCCAATCTAATAACCCAGCTCCAATCCTATACCCCAACTCCAACCCTATACCCCAGCTCCAATCCAATACCCCAGCTCCAATCCTATCTCCCAGCTCCAATCCTATACCCCAGCTCCATCCCTATACCCCAGCTCCAATCCTATACCCCAGCTCCAACTCCAGCTCCAATCTAATAACCCAGCTCCAATCCTATACCCCAACTCCAACCCTATACCCCAGCTCCAATCCAATACCCCAGCTCCAATCCTATCTCCCAGCTCCAATCCTATACCCCAGCTCCATCCCTATACCCCAGCTCCAATCCTATACCCCAGCTCCAATCTAATAACCCAGCTCCAATCCTATACCCCAACTCCAACCCTATACCCCAGCTCTAATCCAATACCCCAGCTCCAATCCTATCTCCCAGCTCCAATCCTATCCCACAGCTCCATCTCTATACCCCAGCTCCAATCCTATACCCCAGCTCCAATCCTATACCCCAGCTCCAATCCCATAACCCAGCTCCACACCTATCTCCCAGCTCCAACCCTATACCCCAGCTCCATCCCTATACCCCAGCTCCAATCCTATACCCCAGCTCCAATCCTATACCCCAGCTCCAATCCTATACCCCAGCTCCATCCCTATACCCCAGCTCCATCTCCAACTCCAGCTCAAGCCCTATACCCCAGCTCCAATCCTATACTCCAGCTTATTCCGTAAACTGCAGTTCCAATCCTATACCCCAGCACCAGCCCTATACCCCAGGTCCAACTCCAGCTCCAAACTAATAACCCAGCTCCAATCCTATACCCCAACTCCATCCCTATACCCCAGCTCCAATCCTATACCCCAGCTCCAACTCCAGCTCCAATCTAATAACCCAGCTCCAATCCTATACCCCAACTCCAACCCTATACCCCAGGTCCAATCCAATACCCCAGCTCCAATCCTATCTCCCAGCTCCAATCCTATACCCCAGCTCCATCCCTATACCCCAGCTCCAATCCTATACCCCAGCTCCAACTCCAGCTCCAATCTAATAACCCAGCTCCAATCCTATACCCCAGCTCCAATCCCATAACCCAGCTCCACACCTATCTCCCAGCTCCAACCCTATACCCCAGCTCCAATCCTATACCCCAGCTCCAATCCTATACCCCAGCTCCATCCCTATATCCCAACTCCAATCCCATATCCCAGATCCAATCCTATGCCCCAGCTCCATCCCTATACACCAGCTCCAGCCCTATACCCCAGCTCCAATCCTATACCCCAGCTCCAATCCTATTCCCCAGCTCCAACTCCAGCTCCAATTCTATATCCCAGCACCAAACCTATACTCCAGCTCCATCCCTATAATGCAGCTCCAATCCTATACCCCAGCTCCAGCCCTATTCCCCAGCTCCAACTCCAGCTCCAATCCTATACCCCAGCTCCAATCCTATACCCCAGCTCCATCCCTATATCCCAACTCCAATCCCATATCCCAGATCCAATCCTATGCCCCAGCTCCATCCCTATACACCAGCTCCAGCCCTATACCCCAGCTCCAATCCTATACCCCAGCTCCAATCCTATTCCCCAGCTCCAACTCCAGCTCCAATTCTATATCCCAGCACCAATCCTATACTCCAGCTCCATCCCTATAATGCAGCTCCAATCCTATACCCCAGCTCCAGCCCTATTCCCCAGCTCCAACCCCAGCTCCAATCCTATACCCAGCTCCAATCCTGTACCCCAGCTCCAATCATATACCCCAGCTCCAATCCCATATCCCAGCTCCAATCATATACCCGAGCTCCAATCCTATCACCCAGCTCCAATCCTATACCCCAGCTCCAATCATATACCCCAGCTCCAATCCCATATCCCAGCTCCAATCATGTACCCGAGCTCCAATCCTATCACACAGCTCCAATTCTATATTCCAGCTCCATCCCTCTATCCCAGCTCCAATCCTATACCCCAGCCCTATACCCCAGCTCCAATTACAGCTCCAATCCTATACCCCAGCTAAAGCCCTAAACCCCAGCTCCAACTCCAGCTCCAATCCTATACCCCAGTTCCAGCTCCAACTCCAGCTAAAGCCCTATATCCCAGCTCCAATCCTATACCCCAGCTCCAATCCTATACCCCAGCTCCAGCCCTATACCCCAGCTCCAATCCTATATCCCAGCTCCAATCCTATACCTCAGCTCCAGCTCCAACTCCAGCTCCATTCTATACCGCATCTCCAATTCTATACCCCAGCTCCATCCCTATTGCCCAGCTCCAATCCTATATCCCAGCTCCAGCCCTATTCCCCAGCTCCAACATCTCCAATTCTATACCCCAGCTCCAATCCTATACCCCAGCTCCATTCCTATATCCCAGCTCCAATTCTATACCCCAGCTCCAATCCTATTCCCCAGCTCCAATCCTATAACCCAGCTCCAATCCTAACCCAGCTCCAATACAATACACCAGCTCCAATCCTATACTGAAACTCCAATCCTATACCCCAGCTCCAATCCTATAACCCAGCTCCAATCCTACACCCCAGCTCCAATTCTATACCCCAGCTCCAATCCAATGCCCCAGCTCCAATCCAATACCCCAGCTCCAATCCTATACCCCAACTCCAATCCTATCACCCAGCTCCATCCCTATACCCCAGCTCCAATCCTATACCCCAGCTCCAATCCTATACCCCAGCTCCAGCCCTATACCCCAGCTCCAACTCCAGCTCCAATTCTATACCCCAGCTCCAATTCTATACCCCATTTCCAGCAGCTCAAGGGCTACATTATTAATTCAGTGATGGAAACGAGGAGGTGCTGAGGGAGTGGATGGGGCCCTGACAGCTGACAGGGGAGATGGAACAATCAGAGTGGATGAGGCCCTGACAGAGGAGATGGAACAATCAGAGTAGATGGGGCCCTGATGGAGGAGATGGAACAATCAGAGTGGAATGGGCCCTGACAGAGGAGATGGAACAATCAGAGTGGATGGGGCCCTGAGAGCTGACAGAGGATATGAAACAATCAGAATGGATGGGGCCCAGACATAGGAGATGGAACAATCAGAGTGGTTGGGGCCCTGACAGGGGAGATGGAACAATCAGAGTAGATGGGGCCCTGAGAGCTGACAGAGGAGATGGAACAATCAGAGTGGATGGGGCTCCGACAGAGGAGATGGAACAATCAGAGTGGATGGGGCCCTGAGAGCTGACAGAGGAGATGGAACAATCAGAGTGGATGGGGCCCCGACAGAGGAGATGGAACAATCAGAGTAGATGGGGCCCTGAGAGCTGACAGAGGAGATGGAACAATCAGAGTGGATGGGGCCCCGACATAGGAGATGGAACAATCAGAGTAGATGGGGCCCTGAGAGCTGACAGAGGAGATGGAACAATCAGAGTGGATGGGGCCCCGACAGAGGAGATGGAACAATCAGAGCGGATGAGGCCCTGATGGAGGAGATGGAACAATCAGAGTGGATGGGGCCCTGATGGAGGAGATGGAACAATCAGAGTAGATGTGGCCTTGATAGCTGACAGAGGAGATGGATCAATCAGAGTGGCGGGGCCCTGAGAGCTGACAGGGGAGATGGATCAACCAGAGTGGATGGGGCCCTGATGGAGGAGATGGAACAACCAGAGTAGATAGGGCCCTGAGAGCTGACAGAAGAGATGGATCAACCAGAGGAAGGGGTAGAGAGGGAGGTGTACTATAGGAATGACACATTATATTCAATTGAAAGGTCTAAAGCAATCACCTTCAAATATCCCCCAGCTGGTTAGTGAAGATATGCATTATAAATTATCAACAAAAGCACTAAGGGTGGAGGATGGCATGGGGCGGGTATGCATGAGTGTTGTCTGCGGGTGGACGATGGCATGGGGCGGGTATGCATGAGTGTTGTCTGAGGGTGGAGGATGGCATGGGGTGGGTATGCATGAGTGTTGTCTGTTTGACCCGTGGTTCAGAAGAGACAGAGTCCATTTTACTTTTCAAACTTCCCTCACCCACCCCCACTGATATCCCTGCCAGAGCCCATCTCTCTCTCTACCACTGTTATCCCTGCCAGAGCCCATCTCTCTCTCTACCACTGATATCCCTGCCAGGGCCCATCTCTCGCTCTACCACTGATATCCCTGCCAGGGCCCATCTCTCGCTCTATCACTGATATCCCTGCCAGAGCCCATCTATCTCTCTACCACTGATATCCCTGCCAGAGCCCATCTCTCTCTCTACCACTGATATCCCTGCCAGGGCCCATCTCTCTCTCTACCACTGTTATCCCTGCCAGGGCCCATCTCTCTCTCTACCACTGTTATCCCTGCCAGAGTCCATCTCTCTCTCTACCACTGATATCCCTGCCAGGGCCCATCTCTCTCTCTACCACTGTTATCCCTGCTAGGGCCCATCTCTCGCTCTACCACTGATATCTCTGCCAGGGCCCATCTCTCTCTCTACCACTGTTATCCCTGCTAGGGCCCATCTCTCTCTCTACCACTGTTATCCCTGCCAGGGCCCATCTCTCTCTCTACCACTGTTATCCCTGCCAGAGCTGCAGTTGGCAGGGCCCATCTCCAGGAAGACGCCACAGAACTAAGGGTCACATTCTATTACATCATCACTCAATCACTGTTCCAGGAGAGACAGAGGAGCTGTCAGAGGAAGAGCTGCAGGCATCTACAGTAGACCTGGAGGAAATACACACACACGCACGCACGCACACACACACACCCACACACACACACACTATGTACACAACAAAATTCTCAATGGCCGAATGCAGAGGTAAAGACTTTAAATGTCTTAGTTTAATAAACCAGAGCATGTATTTCTCCTTCAAATATCTATTATGTTGCAGAAATCCCAGTCGTTCTCCTACATGTTTCTACTATTGGTCTGTTGTCCAACAATTTGACATGCAGACACTCTTTGACATGCAGACACACAAATAAAACCTAATCTAAAACACAGATGACGAAGAACAATGATTAACAATCACATTCAGATTGCTCTCAGGTCCAGTCCCAAGTGACACCCTGTTCCCTGTTATAGTGCACTACTTTTAGATAGGGTTGTTTCTACAAAGTCCAATAGAAGGCCATTTGGGATGCACATAAGTGATGCAACAGAATGCCTGAGGAACAATGGGATAGATTCCAGAACACTCCAGACCTCTAGGAGGGTTCTACACCTCTCTTGGCAGGAATCACCACAGAACCATTCACGACTACCAGACAGGGGAGTTAAGTGGTTTAAGATGTGTTGCTACAGAGCAGACAGATGAATTCCTGCCCTGAATGAGATGCTACGGTGGTTCTGGATGAGACAGGCTGAGCTGGTCCCTACACCATGTGGAATACATTGATTCTCTCTCAACAGAGCAGTGGTTGTGGTGAGCAGCTGTGAGCTGCTTTAGTGGGATCTATGTATATCAGAACCAGCTGCTATAGTGGGATCTATGTATATCAGAACCAGCTGCTATAGTGGGATCTATGTATATCAGAACCAGCTGCTATAGTGGGATCTATGTATATCAGAACCAGCTGCCATAGTGGGACCTACGTACATCAGAACCAGCTGCCATAGGGGGACCTACGTACATCAGAACCAGCTGCTATAGTGGAATTTATGTATATCAGAACCAGCTGCTATAGTGGGACCTACGTACATCAGAACCAGCTGCTATAGTGGGACATACGTACATCAGGACCAGCTGTGAACTGTGTCCTAAATAGCACCTTATTCCCTAGATAGTGACAAAAGTAGTGTGAAATAGGGAATAGGGTGGGTGCTATAAATCAAATCAAATCAATTTATATAGCCCTTCGTACATCAGCTGATATCTCAAAGTGCTGTACAGAAACCCAGCCTAAAACCCCAAACAGCAAGCAATGCAGGTGTAGAAGCACGGTGGCTAGGAAAAACTCCCTAGAAAGGCCAAAACCTAGGAAGAAACCTAGAGAGGAACCAGGCTATGTGGGGTGGCCAGTCCTCTTCTGGCTGTGCGGGGTGGAGATTATAACAGAACGTGGCCAAGATGTTCAAATGTTCATAAATGACCAGCATGGTTCAATGGTGGTTCAACAATAAGGCAGAACAGTTGAAACTGGAGCAGCAGCACGGCCAGGTGGACTGGGGACAGCAAGGAGTCATCATGTCAGGTAGTCCTGAGGCATGGTCCTAGGGCTCAGGTCCTCCGAGAGAGAGAAAGAAAGAGAGAAAGAGAGAATTAGAGAGAGCACACTTAAATTCACACAGGACACCGAATAGGACAGGAGAAGTACTCCAGATATAACAAACTGACCCTAGCCCCAGACACATAAACTACTACAGCATAAATACTGGAGGCTGAGACAGGAGGGGTCAGGAGACACTGTGGCCCCATCCGAGGACACCCCCAGACAGGGCCAAACAGGAAGGATATAACCCCACCCACTTTGCCAAAGCACAGCCACCACACCACTAGAGGGATATCTTTAACCACCAACTTACCATCCTGAGACAAGGCTGAGTATAGCCCACAAAGATCTCCGCCACGGCACAACCCAGGGGGGGGGGCGCCAACCCAGACAGGATGACCACATCAGTGACTCAACCCACTCAGGTGACGCACCCCCTCCAGGGACGGCATGAGAGAGCCCCAGTAAAGCCAGTGACTCAGCCCCTGTAATAGGGTTAGAGGCAGAGAATCCCAGTGGAAAGAGGGGAACCGGCCAGGCAGAGACAGCAAGGGCGGTTCGTTGCTTCAGAGCCTTTCCGTTCACCTTCCCACTCCTGGGCCAGACTACACTCAATCATATGACCCACTGAAGAGATGAGTCTTCAGTAAAGACTTAAAGGTTGAGACCGAGTTTGCGTCTCTGACATGGGTAGGCAGACCGTTCCAATAAAATGGAGCTCTATAGGAGAAATCCCTGCCTCCAGCTGTTTGCTTAGAAATTCCAGGGACAATTAGGAGGCCTGCGTCTTGTGACCGTAGCGTACGTGTAGGTATGTATGGCAGGACCAAATCAGAGAGATGGGTAGGAGCAAGCCATTGTAATGCTTTATAGGTTAGCAGTAAAACCTTGAAATCAGCCCTTGCTTTGACAGGAAGCCAGTGTAGAGAGGCTAGCACTGGAGTAATATGATCAAATTTTTTGGGGTTCTAGTCAGGATTCTAGCAGCCGTATTTAGCACTAACTGAAGTTTATTTAGTGCTTTATCCGGGTAACCGGAAAGTAGAGCATTGCAGTAGTCTAACCTAGAAGTGACAAAAGCATGGATACATTTTTCTGCATCTTTTTTGGACAGAAAGTTTCTGATTTTTGCAATGTTACGTAGATGGAAAAAAGCTGTCCTTGAAATGGTCTTGATATGTTCTTCAAAAGAGAGATCAGGGTTCACAGTTTTATTTGAGACGACTGTACAACCATTAAGATTAATTGTCAGATTCAACAGAAGATCTCTTTGTTTCTTGGGACCTAGAACAAGCATCTCTGTTTTGTCCGAGTTTAAAAGTAGAAAGTTTGCAGCCATCCACTTCCTTACGTCTGAAACACATGCTTCTAGCGAGGGCAATTTTGGGGCTTCACCATGTTTCATTGAAATGTACAGCTGTGTGTCATCCGCATAGCAGTGAAAGTTAACATTATGTTTTCGAATGACATCCCCAAGAGGTAAAATATATAGTGAAAACAATAGTGGTCCTAAAACGGAACCTTGAGCAACATCGAAATTTACAGTTGATTTGTCAGAGGACAAACCATTCACAGAGACAAACTGATATCTTTCCGACAGATAAGATCTAAACCAGGCCAGAACTTGTCCGTGTAGACCAATTTGGGATACCAATCTCTCCAAAAGAATGTGGTGATCGATGGTATCAAAAGCAGCACTAAGGTCTAGGAGCACGAGGACAGATGCAGAGCCTCGGGCTCTGCATGCTATAGGGCTCTGGTCTAAAGTAATGCACTATATAGGGAATAGGGTTCCATAGCGCTCTGGTCTAAAGTAGTGTACTATATAGGGAATAGGGTTCCATAGGGCTCTGGTCTAAAGTAGTGCACTATATAGGGAATAGGGTTCCATAGGGCTCTGGTCTAAAGTAATGCACTATATAGGGAATAGGGTTCCATAGGGCTCTGGTCTAAAGTAATGCACTATATAGGGAATAGGGTTCCATAGCGCTCTGGTCTAAAGTAGTGTACTATATAGGGAATAGGGTTCCATAGGGCTCTGGTCTAAAGTAGTGCACTATATAGGGAATAAGGTTCCATAGGGCTCTGGTCTAAAGTAGTGCACTATATAGGGAATAAGGTTCCATTTGGGACACATCCCTTTTGTACCATGTTTCTGTGGCTTTTCAGGTTCCAGGGGAACCCCACGAGGTGAGGGAGGTTTCCCTTCTTCAACACACTGTGGAACAGTTTGCTCTACTTCTGTTTTACCAGGAAGTCCTGTGAAAGAAGACATTTCTGAATAAGGAGAGCAGGCCAAGAAGTAGAGATGGAAAGATATTACACACAATGGAATATCATTTCCTGAAGAGCAACAACACTTTGCAATCATTTAAAAATGTAGAAAACAGACCAGTTTGATCTACAAAGGATGGCGACAGTTTTAAGTTTCTGCAATGCAACAACTTAGCTTTTTTAAAGCTCTTTTGGACAACACATTATTCAGTTTGATGTCATTTACATCTCACTGGGCATCTGGCCTATCTCCACATTACTGATGGGTTTCACCTCGGGACGAGGTCAAACACACACACACAGCTGATAGGTTTCACCTCAGGACGAGGTCAGACACACACACACACACACACACACACACACACAGCTGATGGGTTTCACCTCAGGACGAGGTCAAACACACACACACACACACACACACACACACACACACACACACACACACACACACACACACACACACACACACACACACACACACACACACACACACACACACACACACACACACACACACACAGCTGATGGGTTTCACCTCAGGACGAGGTCAAACACAGACACACACACACGCGCGCGCGCGCGAACACATCGCTGATGGGTTTGATGAGTGTGATCTCCGTAACGGGTGACTTGGTCTGTTTCCACCGTAGCATAACCACTGCACGACTGAATACTCCTCAGAGACAAACACTCATACTCTCGTCCTGGTCTGCAAGGTCAGATTGTTTACCTTCTCAATGGAAGCGGTTAAGGTTTCTAGTTACCTGTCCAAAATATGATTCGTTAACGTAACGTTTAGATCACCCAGACTCAGTAACGTAATCTGATTACTTTCAGTTACTTTTGGAAAACCTTTCCCTTAAGAGGCTGTACAAGACAAAAGATAACCCTTCAAACACATGGAACTATTCCTAGGATTACACCAGGGTTGGATAGGTTACTTTCTAAATTAACTCCATTACAGTTACTTCTTAAATCAGTAATGTGACTTTTAACTCAGTGATGTAATCTGATTACTTTCAGTTACTGTTGGATTACTTTCCCCTTAAAAAGCTGAACAAGACAAAAAATAACCCATCAAACACATCTGGTGTGTCATCATAGTGGTCTCTGATTGGTGGTCATCATCATCATAGTGGGCTCTGATTGGTGGTCGTCATTTGGTGTGTCATCATAGTGGTCTCTGATTGGTGGTCGTCATTTGGTGTGTCATCATAGTGGTCTCTGATTGGTGGTCGTCATTTGGTGTGTCATTATAGTGGGCTCCGATTGGTGGTCATCATTTGGTGTGTCATAGTGGTCTCTGATTGGTGGTCATCATTTGGTGTGTCATTATAGTGGGCTCTGATTGGTGGTCATCATTTGGTGTGTCATCGTTTTGAATGTCATATGTGTAAAAAGGGTATTACTGTGATTTCATGCTATTAACACTATGTGTGCCAAAATCATGTTAGGTTGAGCATGATGAAGACAGCTTGTCTGTCGAAAGGTTGGTTATTCAATTATTGCATCTGAGCTCCTAGTATGCGGCTCTACTTTCATTTTTCAAGTGTTCTACTCTGCTAAACAGGTGTTCTACTCTGCTAGCCAGCACCTCTCCTAAACAGGTGTTCTACTCTGCTAGCCAGTACCTCTCCTAAACAGATGTGGGTTTCTTTCGCTATGTTAGGGTTGGAGTGTAAACCTACAGGACAGTATCTCTCCAAGAACAGGGTTGGAGTGTCAACCTACAGGACAGTATCTCTCCAGGAACAGGGTTGGAGGGTCAACCTAGAGGAGGGTATCTCTCCAGGAACAGGGTTGGAGTGTCAACCTACAGGAGGATATCTCTCCAGGAACAGGGTTGGAGTGTCAACCTACAGGACAGAATCTCTCCAGGAACAGGGTTGGAGTGTAAACCTACAGGAGGGTAGTAAAGTCAGGGTTCCCATGTGTTTGATGCCGTTCCATTCACTCCGTTCCAGACATTATTATGAGCTGTCCTCCCCTCAGCAGTCTCCACTGGTAAACATTATTATGAGCCAGCCTCCCCTCAGCAGTCTCCACTGGTAAACATTATTATGAGCCAGCCTCCCCTCAGCAGTCTCCACTGGTAAACATTATTATGAGCCATCCTCCCCTCAGCAGTCTCCACTGGTAAACATTATTATGAGCCATCCTCCCCTCAGCAGTCTCCACTGATAAACATTATTATGAGCCAACCTCCCCTCAGCAGTCTCCACTGGTAAACATTATTATGATCTGTCCTCCCCTCAGCAGTCTCCACTGGTAAACATTATTATGAGCCAGCCTCCCCTCAGCAGTCTCCACTGGTAAAAATTATTATGAGCCATCCTCCCCTCAGCAGTCTCCACTGGTAAACATTATTATGAGCCAGCCTACCCTCAGCAGTCTCCACTGGTAAACATTATTATGAGCCATCCTCCCCTCAGCAGTCTCCACTGGTAAACATTATTATGAGCCATCCTCCCCTCAGCAGTCTCCACTGGTAAACATTATTATGAGCCATCCTCCCCTCAGCAGTCTCCACTGGTAAACATTATTATGAGCCATCCTCCCCTCAGCAGTCTCCACTGGTAAACATTATTATGAGCCAGCCTACCCTCAGCAGTCTCCACTGGTAAACATTATTACGAGCTGTCCTCCCCTCAACAGTCTCCACTGGTAAACATTATCATGAGCCATCCTCCCCTCAGCAGTCTCCACTGGTAAACCCTCAGCAGTCTCCACTGGTAAACCCTCAGCAGTCTCCACTGGTAAACATTATTATGAGCTGTCCTCCCCTAGCAGTCTCCACTGGTAAACATTATTATGAGCTGTCCTCCCCTCAGCAGTCTCCACTGGTAAACATTATTATGAGCCATCCTCCCCTCAGCAGTCTCCACTGGTAAACATTATTATGAGCCAGCCTACCCTCAGCAGTCTCCACTGGTAAACATTATTATGAGCTGTCCTCCCCTAGCAGTCTCCACTGGTAAACATTATTATGAGCCATCCTCTCCTCAGCAGTCTCCACTGGTAAACATTATTATGAGCCATCCTCCCCTCAGCAGTCTCCACTGGTAAACATTATTATGAGCCAGCCTACCCTCAGCAGTCTCCACTGGTAAACATTATTATGAGCTGTCCTCCCCTAGCAGTCTCCACTGGTAAACATTATTATGAGCTGTCCTCCCCTAGCAGTCTCCACTGGTAAACATTATTATGAGCCATCCTCCCCTCAGCAGTCTCCACTGTTAAACATTATTACGAGCCATCCTCCCCTCAGCAGTCTCCACTGGTAAACATTATTATGAGCCATCCTCCCCTCAGCAGTCTCCACTGGTAAACATTATTATGAGCTGTCCTCCCCTCAGCAGTCTCCACTGGTTTGTTAAAAAGGGGTCAGGTCCTCTTTACAGACTTTACAGACTGTACGTGGAAGTGGAGGGAACTATTTTGTATTAGTCAAAGTAATTTTGGTGTATATTAGCGTGACTCAACATGTGAAGTTAGTACATTTTGAAATACTTAATGCAACACAATAACATTTAGTTTTTACACTGGCCAACATATCCACTTAATACAATATAATTTATGAAATCTGAACTTGCTTTTTCAACATATTAATTCAGTATTAATTCAGCTCAACATGTTGAGGTAAATTAACTGTGTAGTACAGCGTTTCCCAAACTCGGGTCCTGGGACCCCGAGAGGTGCAGGTTTCGGTTTTTGCCCCTAGCACTAAACAGTTGATTGAAATAATGAACTCGTCATTAATCTTTGATTATTGAAATCAGCTGTGCAGTGCTGGGGGGGGGGGGGTGGCTGGTTTAGTAGGATTTCTATCAAAACTACTCCATTATTCCTGTTCTAGCCATATCAATTCGTACAAACAAGTGATTTTACTTAGTAACCAGAAGTCCCAGAAATATGTGGGAACATCTGTGAACCTACTCTAGTCCCGCTGTTTCAGCCCTCTGAGACTAAGCAAACATTGGGACCATACTGGGAATGCATTAAGATCCCAGACAAGCTATATAGCCTTCACCAGGACATTGTCTGTTTCACTCAAACTGACCCACTTTCTGACACTCACTCTCTTCATAAATGCAGAGTTGGGTGAAGTAATGGATTACATTTAACTGGTTACATTTGTATTTATTTATTATTATTGTAATCTATTACGTTAGCAGCACAAATATTGTAATCAGATTACAGATTGGGGTGGGGAAAAGGGTGGATGATTACTTCTAGGATTACCTTTTAATTCAGAAAGGATATTTGTAAAAAAATAAAATAACATTTGGACACCTGTTTTCTTAACGACATTCAAATCTTGTAAACTTGTTCCAGTGTTCTAAGTGGACCAAGTTAGAGACTCTGATCTGGTGGACTCACTAAACACACATGCTTTGTTTGTCATTTATGTCAGTGTGCCCCTGTCTTTCCGTCAATTTAAAAAACAAGAAAATGGTGCCGTCTGGTTTGGTTTATAAGGAATTTGTAATTATGTATACTTTTACTTTTGATACTTAAGTACATTTTAATCCAAATACTTTTACACTTTTACTCAGGTAGTATTTTACTGGGTGACTTTCATTTTCTTTGAAGATTTCTTTACTTTTACTTTTAGCAGTGGTGGGGTCTACGGAGGACAGCAGTGGTGGGGTCTACGGAGGACAGCAGTGGTGGGGTCTACGGAGGACAGCAGTGGTGTAGTCTACGGAGGACAGCAGTGGAGTAGTCTACGGAGGACAGCAGTGGAGTAGTCTACGAAGGACAGCAGTGGTGGGGTCTACGGAGGACAGCAGTGGTGGGGTCTACGGAGGACAGCAGTGGTGGGGTCTACGGAGGACAGCAGTGGTGGGGTCTACGGAGGACAGCAGTGGTGGGGTCTACGGAGGACAGCAGTGGTGGGGTCTACGGAGGACAGCAGTGGTGGGGTCTACGGAGGACAGCAGTGGTGGGGTCTACGGAGGACAGCAGTGGTGGGGTCTACGGAGGACAGCAGTGGTGGGGTCTACGGAGGACAGCAGTGGTGGGGTCTACGGAGGACAGCAGTGGTGGGGTCTACGGAGGACAGCAGTGGTGGGGTCTACGGAGGACAGCAGTGGTGGGGTCTACGGAGGACAGCAGTGGTGGGGTCTACGGAGGACAGCAGTGGTGGGGTCTACGGAGGACAGCAGTGGTGTAGTCTACGGAGGACAGCAGTGGTGGGGTCTACGGAGGACAGCAGTGGTGGGGTCTACGGAGGACAGCAGTGGTGGGGTCTACGGAGGACAGCAGTGGTGGGGTCTACGGAGGACAGCAGTGGTGGGGTCTACGGAGGACAGCAGTGGTGGGGTCTACGGAGGACAGCAGTGGTGGGGTCTACGGAGGACAGCAGTGGTGTAGTCTACGGAGGACAGCAGTGGTGTAGTCTACGGAGGACAGCAGTGGAGTAGTCTACGGAGGACAGCAGTGGTGTAGTCTACGGAGGACAGCAGTGGTGGGGTCTACGGAGGACAGCAGTGGTGTAGTCTACGGAGGACAGCAGTGGTGGGGTCTACGGAGGACAGCAGTGGAGTAGTCTACGGAGGACAGCAGTGGTGTAGTCTACGGAGGACAGCAGTGGAGTAGTCTACGGAGGACAGCAGTGGTGTAGTCTACGGAGGACAGCAGTGTTGGGGTCTACGGAGGACAGCAGTGGTGCAGTCTACGGAGGACAGCAGTGTTGGGGTCTACGGAGGAGAGCAGTGGTGGGGTCTACGGAGGACAGCAGTGGTGGGGTCTACGGAGGACAGCAGTGGTGTAGTCTACGGAGGACAGCAGTGTTGGGGTCTACGGAGGAGAGCAGTGGTGTAGTCTACGGAGGACAGCAGTGGTGTAGTCTACGGAGGACAGCAGTGGTGTAGTCTACGGAGGACAGCAGTGTTGGGGTCTACGGAGGACAGCAGTGTTGGGGTCTACGGAGGACAGCAGTGGTGGGGTCTACGGAAGACAGCAGTGGTGGGGTCTACGGAGGACAGCAGTGGTGGGGTCTACGGAGGACAGCAGTGGTGGGGTCTACGGAGGACAGCAGTGGTGGGGTCTACGGAGGACAGCAGTGGTGGGGTCTACGGAGGACAGCAGTGGTGGGGTCTACGGAGGACAGCAGTGGTGGGGTCTACGGAGGACAGCAGTGGTGGGGTCTACGGAGGACAGCAGTGGTGTAGTCTACGGAGGACAGCAGTGGTGGGGTCTACGGAGGACAGCAGTGGTGGGGTCTACGGAGGACAGCAGTGGTGGGGTCTACGGAGGACAGCAGTGGTGGGGTCTACGGAGGACAGCAGTGGTGGGGTCTACGGAGGACAGCAGTGGTGGGGTCTACGGAGGACAGCAGTGGTGGGGTCTACGGAGGACAGCAGTGGTGTAGTCTACGGAGGACAGCAGTGGTGTAGTCTACGGAGGACAGCAGTGGAGTAGTCTACGGAGGACAGCAGTGGTGTAGTCTACGGAGGACAGCAGTGGTGGGGTCTACGGAGGACAGCAGTGGTGTAGTCTACGGAGGACAGCAGTGGTGGGGTCTACGGAGGACAGCAGTGGAGTAGTCTACGGAGGACAGCAGTGGTGTAGTCTACGGAGGACAGCAGTGGAGTAGTCTACGGAGGACAGCAGTGGTGTAGTCTACGGAGGACAGCAGTGTTGGGGTCTACGGAGGACAGCAGTGGTGCAGTCTACGGAGGACAGCAGTGTTGGGGTCTACGGAGGAGAGCAGTGGTGGGGTCTACGGAGGACAGCAGTGGTGGGGTCTACGGAGGACAGCAGTGGTGTAGTCTACGGAGGACAGCAGTGTTGGGGTCTACGGAGGAGAGCAGTGGTGTAGTCTACGGAGGACAGCAGTGGTGTAGTCTACGGAGGACAGCAGTGGTGTAGTCTACGGAGGACAGCAGTGTTGGGGTCTACGGAGGAGAGCAGTGGTGTAGTCTACGGAGGACAGCAGTGGTGTAGTCTACGGAGGACAGCAGTGGTGGGGTCTACGGAGGACAGCAGTGGTGTAGTCTACGGAGGACAGCAGTGGTGTAGTCTACGGAGGACAGCAGTGGTGTAGTCTACGGAGGACAGCAGTGGTGGGGTCTACGGAGGACAGCAGTGGTGTAGTCTACGGAGGACAGCAGTGGTGGGGTCTACGGAGGACAGCAGTGGTGTAGTCTACGGAGGACAGCAGTGGTGTAGTCTACGGAGGACAGCAGTGGTGTGGTCTACGGAGGACAGCAGTGGTGGGGTCTACGGAGGACAGCAGTGGTGTAGTCTACGGAGGACAGCAGTGGTGGGGTCTACGGAGGACAGCAGTGGTGTAGTCTACAGAGGACAGCAGTGGTGTAGTCTACGGAGGACAGCAGTGGTGTAGTCTACGGAGGATAGCAGTGGTGTAGTCTACGGAGGACAGCAGTGGTGTAGTCTACGGAGGACAGCAGTGGTGTGGTCTACGGAGGACAGCAGTGGTGGGGTCTACGGAGGACAGCAGTGGTGGGGTCTACGGAGGACAGCAGTGGTGGGGTCTACGGAGGACAGCAGTGGTGTAGTCTACGGAGGACAGCAGTGGTGTAGTCTACGGAGGACAGCAGTGGTGTGGTCTACGGAGGACAGCAGTGGTGGGGTCTACGGAGGACAGCAGTGGTGGGGTCTACGGAGGACAGCAGTGGTGGGGTCTACGGAGGACAGCAGTGGTCAGTAGTAGATGTAAGGATATAACCTAATGATATTATTATCAGTAGTAGATGTAAGGATTTAACCTAATGATATTATTATCAGTAGTATATGTAAGGATTTAACCTAATGATATTATTATCAGTAGTAGATGTAAGGAAATAACCCAATGGTATTATTATCAGTAGTAGATGGGTTAGTAGAAGCTTACAAAACCAACCCACGATCGAATCCCCTGAACAAGGCAGGTAAATCACTGTTCCTTGGCTGTCATTGTAAATAAGAATTTGACTTGCCTAGTTAAATGAAGGTTATATTTAGATGTTTTATTTAATGCAAAAGAGAAAGTATTTGAAAAGTAACTAAAAGTAATCACATCACATTACTGAGTTTGGGTAATCCAAAAGTCATGTTATCGAATACAATTTCGTACAGGTAGCGAGTAACAGATTCCATTTTGAAAGTAACCAACCCGGTCCAGGGCTCTAGCTAGGAGATGACCTGAATTACTACCCTGGTGGTCCTGGGCTCTAGCGAGGAGACGACCTGAATTACTACCCTGGTGGTCCAGGGCTCTAGCTTGGAGACGACCTGAATTACTACCCTGGTGGTCCAGGGCTCTAGCTAGGAGTCGACCTGAATTACTACCCTGATGGTTCAGTGTTCTAGCGAGGAGACGACCTGAATTACAACCCTGGTGGTCCAGGGTTCTAGCGAGGAGACGACCTGAATTACAACCCTGGTGGTCCAGGGTTCTAGCGAGGAGACGACCTGAATTACAACCCTGGTGGTCCAGTATTCTAGCTAGGAGTCGACTTGAATTACAGGGAGTTTTATGTGAAGTCCAGTTGAAGAGGAGGAAATGTATCAGGTATTTTTCAAACGCAGTGAATATTCAGGACGTTGTAGTAGAGCAGCTCACACACACACACACACACACACACACACACACACACACACTAACGTGTATTCTCAGACAGACTGCTGAACTGAACAGATGACAGTGATTCCTCACAGCACCATGCTCATTCCACGCTCATGGAGCCAGATGTCTCGGGGCTGACAGGCAGGTGGGCCGAGGCTGCTGGGGCTGATGCACCGATCGGAGCTGAGCTGGAGCTGAGCCGGAGCTGAGCCGGAGTTGGCAGCACTTCAAACCTGGTGGGTATAACCTTTAATTCACATGCTTTTCCTGGCAAGCAGGACAGGGGAGCCATCTGCCAGGCTGGGCTGTATGAGGAGTGTACGGGGGGGGCACACAGACATTGCAGAAAGGTACGCACAAATGCACACACAAACCAGGCTAAACTTGTCACTTGGTAGGGCAGGCAACATCTCATCTTATTCAACCTAATGAACTCTTTCAATGGTCTGTTATTCCCATTAGTGACGTGTTGCTGATATTGTAACCCAGAAGCCTCCTTGAGGACCTCAGCAATATTGATTCTAAAATCTGCAGGGATTTCAGTGTGTGTACCTTGGGTTTAATAATTCTGTCTCAATATCCCACACTACCAAGTTCTCATAATAACATGTATTGAGTTATGAGTACTCCATCATACATTAGGGTTGTGGTGTCCCCAAACGGTCCCTATTCACTCCTACGACCAGGGGCCCAGATGAAAAGTAATACATTAGGGTTGTGGTGTCCCCAACGGTCCCTATTCACTACGACCAGGGCCCCAGATGAAAAGTAATACATTAGGGTTGTGTCCCAAACGGTTCCTTTTCCCTCCGGTCAGCCTCAGAGAATAACATCGACCTATACACTGACTCAGTGAGTGAATTTATAAGGAAGTTTATTGGAGATGTTGTACTCACTGTGACTATTAAAACCTGCCCTAACCTGAAAACGTGGATGGATGGTGGTTTTTCGCGCAAAACTGAAAGCGTGAACCACCGCATTTAACCATGGAAAGAGGTCTGGGCATATGGCTGAATATAAATAGTTTAGTTATTCCCTCCATAAGGCAATCAAACAGGCAAAACGTCAGTATAGAGACAAAGTGGAGTCGCAGTTCCACAGCTCAGACACGAGACGTATGTGGCAGGGTCTACAGACAATCAGCTATGTCACGGACACCAAGGTCACACTTCCAGACAAACTAAACACCTTCTTTGCCCGCTATGAGGATAATACAGTGCCACTGTCTCGGCCCGCTAACAAGGACTGCGCCCCGCTCTCTTTCTCCGTGGCTTTAACCCTCGCAAGGCTGCTTCCCCAGACGGCATCCCCAGCCGCGTCCTCAGAGCATGCGCAGACCAGCTGGCTGGTGTGTTTACGGACATATTCAATCTCTCCCTATCCCAGTCTGTTGTCCCCACATGCTTCAAGATGACAACCATTGTTCCTATACCCAAGAAGGCTAAGGTAACTGAACTAAATGACCACCACCCCGTAACACTCACTTCTGTCATCATGAAGTGCTTTGAGAGACTAGTCAAGGATCATATCACTTCCACCCTACCTGACACCCTAGACCCACTCCAATTTGCTTACCGCCCAAATAGGTCCATAGATGATGCAATCACCATCGCACTGCCCACTGCCCTATCCCATCTGGACAAGAGGAATACCTTTGTAAGAATGCTGTTCATTGACTACAGCTCAGCCTTCAACACAACAGTGCCCTTCAAGTTCATCATTAAGCTGGAGGACTTGGGTCTGAACTCCTCCCTATGCAACTGGCTGACTTTCTGACGGGCTGCCCCCAGGTGGTGAAAGTAGGAAACAACATCTCCACTTCGCTGATCCTGAACACTGGGGCCCCACAAGGGTGCGTTCTCAGCCCCCTCCTGTACTCCATGTTCACCCATGACTGCGTGTCGTTGCACACCTCTAACTTAATCATCAAGTTTGCAGACGACACAACAGTGGTAGGCTTGATTACCAACAACGACGAGACGGCCTACAGGGAGGAGGTGAGGACACTCGGAGTGTGGTGTCAGGAAAATAACCTCTCACTCAAAGTCAACAAAACAAAGGAGATGATCATGGACTTCAGGAAACAGCAGAGGGAGCACCCCCCTATCCACATCGATGGGACAGTAGTGGAGAGGGTAGTAAGCTTTAAGTTCCTCGGCGTACACATCACGGACAAACTGAATTGGTCCACCCACACAGACAGCGTGGTGAAGAAGGCGCAGCAGCGCCTCTTCAACCTCAAGAAATTTGGCTTGTCACGCAAAACACTGACAAACTCTTACAGATGCACAGCCTGGTACGGCAACTGCTCCGCCCACAACCATAAGGCTCTCCAGAGGGTAGTGAGGTCTGCACAAAGCATCACCAGGGGCAAACTACCTGCCCTCCAGGACACCTACAGCACCCAATGTCACAGGAAGGCCAAAAAAGATCATCAAGGACAACAACCACCCGAGCCACTGCCTGTTCACACCACTATCATCCAGAAGGCGAGGTCAGTACAGGTGCATCAAAGCAGGGACGGAGAGACTGAAAAAACAGCTTCTATCCCAAGGCCATCAGACTGCTGAACAGCCACCACTAACTCATAGAGTCTGCTGCCTACATGGAGACCCAATCACTGTCCACTTTAATAAATGGAACACTAGTCACTTTAAACAATGACACTAAATAATGCCACTTTAATAATGTTACATATCGTACATTACTCATATCACGTGTATACACTGTATTTTATACCACCTATTGCACCTTGCCTATGCTGCTCGGCCCTATATTTATATGTACATGTTCTCATTCACCCCTTTAGATTTGTGTGTTGAAGGTAGTTGTTGGGGAATTGTTAGATTACTTAGTTAGTTGTTACTGTTACTGTCGGAACTAGTAGCACAAGCATTTCACTACACTCACAGTAACATCTGCTAACCGTGTGGATGTGACCAATAACATTTGATTTGATTTTTTACGACGTCTGTTTTGTTGAAGCATTGATTTGACAAAAAAAAGGGGGCCTTTCACTCAATAACACATAACCAATCATCAATACGATCATAAAACAGAAACTTGAATTGGCAATTATCAATGTGGGATTGTGAACGCTGGGAAATTAGTTTGATGTGCAAGATTTAATCTAGAAAAAAAGCAGTTCTTCGGCCCCCAGAGGATAACACTTTTTGATTCCAGGTAAAAAATAAAAAAAATTGGTTCCATGTGGAACCCTCTGTGGAAAGGGTTCTACATGGAACCCAAAATGGTTCTACATGGAACCAAACGGGTTCTACCTGGAACTAAATAGGGTTATTTAAAGGGTTCTCCTATGGGGACAGCCAAAGTACCCTTTTAGGTTGTAGATATGTAGCAATGTCTGTCAGAAGTGTTGGTACGCTGATTCAGATGTTGTGCTGAATATCACTATCGATTGTTCACTCGTAGCAAACTACTGAGGAACACTTTTCGATGTCAATATGCTAAGTAAAGCTTGGGCTTCGGTGGGATCTCTCTCTCGCTCTCTCAGACGGAGAGAATTGGGTTAAAGCCTCTCTCCTCCTCCCTCTCCTCCCTTGATACTGTAGCTACAGAACTATTTAGAGACCATGTAGTGACTATGTAGAGACTAAGTAGAGACTATGTAGTGAATAAGTAAAGACTATGTAGTGAATAAGTAGAGACTATGTAGTGACTAAGTAGAGACCATGTAGAGACTATGTAGAGACTATGCAGTGAATAAGTAGAGACTATGTAGTGACTAAGTAGAGACTATGTAGTGACTAAGTAGAGACCATGTAGAGACTATGTAGAGACTATGCAGTGAATAAGTAGAGACTATGTAGTGACTAAGTAGAGACCATGTAGAGACTATGTAGTGACTATCTAGAGACTATGTAGAGACTATGTAGTGACTATGTAGAGACAATGTACAGACTACGTAGTGACTATATAGTGACTATGTAGTGACTATGTAGAGACTATGTAGTGACTAAGTAAAGACTATGTAGTGACTAAGTAGAGACAAATTAGAGACTATGTAGTGACTATGTAGTGACTGTGTACACACCATGTAGTGACTATGTAGTGACTATGTAGTGAATAAGTAGTGACTAAGTAGAGACTATGTAGTGAATAAGTAGTGACTAAGTAGAGACTATGTAGCGACTATGTAGAGACTATGTAGTGACTATGTAGTGACTATGTAGAGACTATGTAGTGACTATGTAGAGACTATGTAGTGACTAAGTAGAGACCATGTAAAGACTGTAGTGACTATCTAGAGACTAAGTAGTGACTATGTAGAGACAATGTACAGACTACATAGTGACTATATAGTGACTATGTAGAAACGATGTACTGACTATGTAGAGACTATGTAGTGACTGTGTACACACCATGTAGTGACTATGTAGAGACTATGCAGTGACTAAGTAGAGCCTATGTAGCGACTATATTCAGATTACGTAGTGACTAAGTAGAGACAATGTAGGGACTATGTAGAGACTATGTAGTGACTAAGTAGAGACAATGTAAAGACTGTAGTGACTATCTAGAGACTAAGTAGTGACTATGTAGAGACAATGTACAGACTATGTAGAGACTATGTAGTGACAATGGAGTGAATATGTAGAGACTATGTAGTGACTGTGTACACACCATGTAGTGACTATGTAGAGACTATGTAGTGACTGTGTACACACCATGTAGTGACTATGTAGAGACTATGCAGTGACTAAGTAGAGACTATGTAGTGAATAAGTACAGACCATGTAAAGACTGTAGTGACTATCTAGAGACTAAGTAGTGACTATGTAGAGACAATGTACAGACTACGTAGTGACTATATAGTGACAATGGAGTGAATATGTAGAGACTATGTAGGGATTGTGTCGTGAGTTTTGCAGTCAGTGTTCAGTGTGAAAACAGTAGTGTTTCCTGTAGTAATCTGGTAGAGTTTTATAGTGTTCAGTATGAAAACAGTAGTGTTTCCTGTAGTAATCTGGTAGAGTTTTATAGTGTTCAGTATGAAAACAGTAGTGTTTCCTGTAGTAATCTGGTAGAGATGTTGACTACTTGATGTTGGTAGTAAGTAAATAGTCACAACACTACAGCTTTACTGCACCAGATTTTCACAATGGCAGAAAAATAAAAAACAAACCAGGAAGTAGCTGGTTGTTGTTCGCTAGCTACTGTTTTTGACCATCCTTAATGTAGCCATCTTCCGTCCCTTTTGTCATCCTGTCTTTCATAGCCTTTACACTGGCCCCATCTGGAAGTTTAACTTTCCTTTATGTTTTATGATTACTGTCATGTCGTTGTTTAGCTGTTTTTATCACTTTTTACCACATCAAAAAGATTGCTAGCCAAAACCATGTTAGCCATTAGCTGTCGTCATGAAGATGTATTGTGTGTAGACTAGCTGTTTGCTAGCCCCGTTGAAATGTAGCTATGTGGCCTCTGTTGTCGTGGTAATAAGTATGTGTGCAAATGTACAGTATGTTCATATTGGTCTGCTTAGCTCTTTTAACCTGTTGCCAAGGAGACCCTCGACATAAGAAGACTGGAGGATGATGTTGGTGAGATTAACGCTGTTAATCAACTGTTTGTCTTATGAGACCTCTGTCAGCAGATCGATGGTCGTCTCTTGTGTTTGTCTTTATTTTCTAAAAGGTTACGTGGGGGAGAAGCAAAGAGGAAGACCTGCAGAGAGTTCAATCAAAACTGAATGAGGAAGAGGCCTCATAATAACTAGTAGGTTTGGTGTAAATCGAGTTAGTCGCAGTAATTCACTAGTAAACCAGTAGGTTTGGTGTAAATCGTGTTAGTCGCAGTAATTCACTAGTAAACCAGTAGGATTGGTGTAAATCGTGTTAGTCGCAGTAATTCACTAGTAAACCAGTAGGTTTGGTGTAAATCGTGTTAGTCGCAGTAATTCACTAGTAAACCAGTAGGTTTGGTGTAAATCGTGTTAGTCGCAGTAATTCACTGGTATAACCAGTAGGTTTGGTGTAAATCGTGTTAGTCGCAGTAATTCACTAGTAAAACCAGTAGGTTTGGTGTAAATCGTGTTAGTCGCAGTAATTCACTAGTAAAACCAGTAGGTTTGGTGTAAATCGTGTTAGTCGCAGTAATTCACTAGTAAACCAGTAGGTTTGGTGTAAATCGTGTTAGTCGCAGTAATTCACTAGTAAACCAGTAGGTTTGGTGTAAATCGTGTTAGTCGCAGTAATTCACTAGTAAACCAGTAGGTTTGGTGTAAATCGCGTTAGTCGCAGTAATTCACTGGTATAACCAGTAGGTTTGGTGTAAATCGTGTTAGTCGCAGTAATTCACTGATATAACCAGTAGGTTTGGTGTAAATCGTGTTAGTCGCAGTAATTCACTAGTAAAACCAGTAGGTTTGGTGTAAATCGTGTTAGTCGCAGTAATTCACTAGTAAAACCAGTAGGTTTGGTGTAAATCGTGTTAGTCGCAGTAATTCACTAGTAAACCAGTAGGTTTGGTGTAAATCGTGTTAGTCGCAGTAATTCACTAGTAAACCAGTAGGTTTGGTGTAAATCGTGTTAGTCGCAGTAATTCACTGGTATAACCAGTAGGTTTGGTGTAAATCGTGTTAGTCGCAGTAATTCACTAGTAAACCAGTAGGTTTGGTGTAAATCGTGTTAGTCGCAGTAATTCACTAGTAAACCAGTAGGTTTGGTGTAAATCGTGTTAGTCGCAGTAATTCACTAGTAAACCAGTAGGTTTGGTGTAAATCGCGTTAGTCGCAGTAATTCACTAGTAAACCAGTAGGTTTGGTGTAAATCGTGTTAGTCGCAGTAATTCACTGATATAACCAGTAGGTTTGGTGTAAATCGTGTTAGTCGCAGTAATTCACTAGTAAAACCAGTAGGTTTGGTGTAAATCGTGTTAGTCGCAGTAATTCACTAGTAAAACCAGTAGGTTTGGTGTAAATCGTGTTAGTCGCAGTAATTCACTAGTAAACCAGTAGGTTTGGTGTAAATCGTGTTAGTCGCAGTAATTCACTAGTAAACCAGTAGGTTTGGTGTAAATCGTGTTAGTCGCAGTAATTCACTAGTAAACCAGTAGGTTTGGTGTAAATCGTGTTAGTCGCAGTAATTCACTGGTATAACCAGTAGGTTTGGTGTAAATCGTGTTAGTCGCAGTAATTCACTAGTAAACCAGTAGGTTTGGTGTAAATCGTGTTAGTCGCAGTAATTCACTAGTAAACCAGTAGGTTTGGTGTAAATCGTGTTAGTCGCAGTAATTCACTAGTAAACCAGTAGGTTTGGTGTAAATCGAGTTAGTCGCAGTAATTCACTAGTAAACCAGTAGGTTTGGTGTAAATCGTGTTAGTCGCAGTAATTCACTAGTAAACCAGTAGGTTTGGTGTAAATCGTGTTAGTCGCAGTAATTCACTAGTAAACCAGTAGGTTTGGTGTAAATCGTGTTAGTAGCAGTAATTCAGGAATAAGTTTTTAAGAGAGAGGTAGAGGGGTAGCAGAGCGAAAGAGATCAGACAGGCCTTCTGCACCACAGAATCTCATCATTCAGATAATTATGATGTGAAATCTCCCTGCAGGCAGAGACAGGCTGCGTCCCATAGAGCAGCCTGTTCCTTACATAGTGCACATCTTCTGACCAGGGAAAAGTGGATTCATTTTGGACGTGGCATTGCACCAGTGGAAATGAAAACCCTTTGTTCTCCCACATCATGAAGGAGCTGTTGGGGCACGGTGTAGATGAGACCACAGATGTGTACTTTTTCACACGCACGCACACTCACGCAACACGCACGCACGCACACACACACGCACACTACCACTCCACTTTCAATCATAATTATACACACACATTTCTTTGACATGTTTTCCCTCCTGACCCTACTGAGGGATATGGAATCCACCATCCTGACCCTACTAAGGAGGGATATGGAATCTACCATCCTGACCCTACTAAAGAGGGATATGGAATCCACCATCCTGACCCTACTAAGGAGGGATATGGAATCTACCATCCTGACCCTACTAAGGAGGGATATGGAATCTACCATCCTGACCCTACTAAGGAGGGATATGGAATCCACCATCCTGACCCTACTAAGGACGGATATGGAATCTACCATCCTGACCCTACTAAGGAGGGATATGGAATCCACCATCCTGACCCTACTAAGGAGGGATATGGAATCCACCATCCTGACCCTACTAAAGAGGGATATGGAATCCACCATCCTGACCCTACTAAAGAGGGATATGGAATCTACCATCCTGACCCTACTAAAGAGGGATATGGAATCTACCATCCTGACCCTACTAAAGAGGGATATGGAATCCACCATCCTGACCCTACTAAAGAGGGATATGGAATCCACCATCCTGACCCTACTAAAGAGGGATATGGAATCCACCATCCTGACCCTACTAAAGAGGGATATGGAATCCACCATCCTGACCCTACTAAGGAGGGATATGGAATCCACCACCCTGACCCTACTAAGGAGGGATATGGAATCCACCATCCTGACCCTACTAAAGAGGGATATGGAATCTACCATCCTGACCCTACTAAAGAGGGATATGGAATCCACCATCCTGACCATACTAAAGAGGGATATGGAATCCACCATCCTGACCCTACTAAGGAGGGATATGGAATCCACCATCCTGACCCTACTAAGGAGGGATATGGAATCTACCATCCTGACCCTACTAAAGAGGGATATGGAATCCACCATCCTGACCCTACTAAGGAGGGATATGGAATCCACCATCCTGACCTTACTAAGGAGGGATATGGAATCTACCATCCTGACCCTACTAAAGAGGGATATGGAATCCACCATCCTGACCCTACTAAGGAGGGATATGGAATCTACCATCCTGACCCTACTAAGGAGGGATATGGAATCTACCATCCTGACCCTACTAAGGAGGGATATGGAATCCACCATCCTGACCCTACTAAGGACGGATATGGAATCTACCATCCTGACCCTACTAAGGAGGGATATGGAATCCACCATCCTGACCCTACTAAGGAGGGATATGGAATCTACCATCCTGACCCTACTAAAGAGGGATATGGAATCCACCATCCTGACCCTACTAAGGAGGGATATGGAATCCACCATCCTGACCCTACTAAGGAGGGATATGGAATCTACCATCCTGACCCTACTAAAGAGGGATATGGAATCCACCATCCTGACCCTACTAAAGAGGGATATGGAATCCACCATCCTGACCCTACTAAAGAAGGATATGGAATCCACCATCCTGACCCTACTAAGGAGGGATATGGAATCCACCACCCTGACCCTACTAAAGAGGGATATGGAATCCACCATCCTGACCCTACTAAGGAGGGATATGGAATCCACCATCCTGACCCTAATAAAGAGGGATATGGAATCCACCATCCTGACCCTACTAAAGAGGGATATGGAATCCACCATCCTGACCCTACTAAGGAGGGATATGGAATCCACCATCCTGACCCTACTAAGGAGGGATATGGAATCCACCATCCTGACCCTACTAAAGAGGGATATGGAATCCACCATCCTGACCCTACTAAAGAGGGATATGGAATCTACCATCCTGACCCTACTAAAGAGGGATATGGAATCTACCATCCTGACCCTACTAAAGAGGGATATGGAATCCACCATCCTGACCCTACTAAAGAGGGATATGGAATCCACCATCCTGACCCTACTAAAGAGGGATATGGAATCCACCATCCTGACCCTACTAAAGAGGGATATGGAATCCACCATCCTGACCCTACTAAAGACGGATATGGAATCCACCATCCTGACCCTACTAAGGAGGGATATGGAATCCACCATCCTGACCCTACTAAGGAGGGATATGGAATCCACCATCCTGACCCTACTAAAGAGGGATATGGAATCTACCATCCTGACCCTACTAAAGAGGGATATGGAATCCACCATCCTGACCATACTAAAGAGGGATATGGAATCCACCATCCTGACCCTACTAAGGAGGGATATGGAATCCACCATCCTGACCCTACTAAGGAGGGATATGGAATCTACCATCCTGACCCTACTAAAGAGGGATATGGAATCCACCATCCTGACCCTACTAAGGAGGGATATGGAATCCACCATCCTGACCCTACTAAAGAGGGATTTGGAATCCACCATCCTGACCCTACTAAGGAGGGATATGGAATCCACCATCCTGACCCTACTAAGGAGGGATATGGAATCCACCATCCTGACCCTACTAAGGAGGGATATGGAATCCACCATCCTGACCCTACTAAGGAGGGATATGGAATCCACCATCCTGACCCTACTAAGGAGGGATATGGAATCCACCATCCTGACCCTACTAAGGAGGGATATGGAATCTACCATCCTGACCCTACTAAGGAGGGATATTGAATCCACCATCCTGACCCTACTAAGGAGGGATATGGAATCCACCATCCTGACCCTACTAAAGAGGGATATGGAATCCACCATCCTGACCCTACTAAAGAGGGATATGGAATCCACCATCCTGACCCTACTAAGGAGGGATATGGAATCCACCATCCTGACCCTACTAAGGAGGGATATGGAATCCACCATCCTGACCCTACTAAGGAGGGATATGGAATCCACCATCCTGACCCTACTAAAGAGGGATATGGAATCTACCATCCAGACCCTACTAAAGAGGGATATGGAATCCACCATCCTGATCCTACTAAGGAGGGATATGGAATCCACCATCCTGACCCTACTAAAGAGGGATATGGAATCCACCATCCTGACCCTACTAAAGAGGGATATGGAATCCACCATCCTGACCCTACTAAGGAGGGATATGGAATCTACCATCCTGACCCTACTAAGGAGGGATATGGAATCCACCATCCTGACCCTACTAAGGAGGGATATGGAATCTACCATCCTGACCCTACTAAGGAGGGATATGGAATCCACCATCCTGACCCTACTAAAGAGGGATATGGAATCCACGATCCTGACCCTACTAAGGTATCAGGTTTGAAGTTAAGACCCAGGTGTAGACAGTGTTGAATTAACAAAAGTTTATTAATTCGAACACGGGATGTCAAAGGTACAGGACGGCAGGGTCAGGGTCAGGCTCAGGGTCAGTCTGAGGGTCAGGCTCAGGGTTACGGAAGGCAGAAAGGTCAAAAACGGGAAAACTCAAATGCAGGAACTGTAGACAAGACAGGAGCAGGGGGGGGGGAAATGCTGGTAGGTTTGATGAACAAGACGAACTGAGAACAGACAAACAGAGAACACAGGTATAAATACACAGGGGATAATGGGGAAGATGGGTGACACCTGGTGGGGGGTGGAGACAATCACAAAGACAGGTGAAACAGATCAGGGTGTGACTAAAGAGGGATTGGAATTCACCAACTAACGCCAAACATTACACTCACAAAAGTTTACATTGTTGTAACAATGTGCAAATAGTACAAAAAGGAGAAAAAATTGAACATAAATATGGGTTGTATTTACAGTTCTTCACTGGTTGCCCTTTTCTTGTGACAACAGAATCTTGTCATTCAGATAATTATATTTATCTACTGAGCCTGCTGTCTCCAACCCCCCTCTCTTTCTCTCTACTGAGCCTGCTGTCTCCAACCCCCTTCTCTTTCTCTCTACTGAGCCTGCTGTCTCCAACCCCTCTCTCTTTCTCTCTACTGAGTCTACTGTCTCCAAACCCCTCTCTCTTTCTCTCTACTGAGCCTGCTGTCTCCAACCCCTCTCTCTACTGAGCCTGCTGTCTCCAACCCCCCTCTCTTTCTCTCTACTGAGCCTGCTGTCTCCAACCCCTCTCTATTTCTCTCTACTGAGCCTGCTGTCTCCAACCCCTCTCTCTTTCTCTCTACTGAGCCTGCTGTCTCCAACCCCTCTCTCTTTCTCTCTATTGAGCCTGCTGTCTCCAACCCCTCTCTCTTTCTCTCTACTGAGCCTGCTGTCTCCAAACCCCTCTCTCTCTCTCTCTACTGAGTCTGCTGTCTCCAACCCCCCCCTCTCTCTCTACTGAGCCTGCTGTCTCCAACCCCTCTCTCTACTGAGCCTGCTGTCTCCAACCAACCTCTCTCTCTCTTTCTCTCTTTCTCTCTACTGAGCCTGCTGTCTCCAACCCCTCTCTTATTCTCTCTACTGAGTCTACTGTCTCCAAACCCCTCTCTCTCCAACCCCCCTGCTGTCTCCAACCCCTCTCTCTACTGAGCCTGCTGTCTCCAACCCCTCTCTCTACTGAGCCTGCTGTCTCCAACCCCTCTCTCTACTGAGCCTGCTGTCTCCAATCTCTCTCTCTCTCTCTCTCTCTCTCTCTCTCTCTCTCTCAGCTGCATATGGAACATTGACTGAATGGGTTTCTGTTGTTGGATTGTATTTATGTGTTATTATCGTGGCTTAATGTTAAACCTGAGCAGTTTGGAAGTTCTTTGCTAAAATGCAGGAGAAGAAAAGGGGGAGAACATTTATAGAAAATAATCGGCCGAATTGAAACGACACAAAACCAATTTAGATTGACCTTCAACCAGACATTTCTGTGTAGCAATTGATGTCCCATTCATCCTTGGTGGTAATGTCTGTCCTGTGAACTGCATCTCCCAAAGGAAGACGAATACAGAGCGATTCACACGAGGCGAACAGACACAAAAGCACATGAGGAGGAGAGGTCATTGGATCTGACTGACTGACAGAACTTGTGTGTATGTACTGACATGTACAGTATGTGTTAATGTTTTTAAATGTGTGTAAATTGTAAGGTATTTTGCCTGTGATGTTTATTTGGTTATGTGTCAGACCCCAGTTAGACTAGCTGTCACCATTGGTGTCAGCTAATGGGGATCCTTATAAAGGAGAGGAGAGGAGAGGAGAGGAGAGGAGAGGAGAGGAGAGGAGAGGGCGGTGGAGGGGATGGGGGAGGGCTGTACAGACACACAGGTCCTTTACATACACACACAACCAAAACTCCTGGTTAACGGAGAAGACACCCTTGTGGCCTCCTCCCCTGAGGCCTCCTCCCCTGTGGCCTCCTCCCTTCCCCTGTGGCCTCCTCCCTTCCCGTGCGGCCTCCTCCCTCCCCTGCGGCCTCCTCCCTCCCCTGCGGCCTCCTCCTTCCCCTGTGGCCTCCTCCCTCCCCTGTGGCCTCCTCCCTCCCATGCGGCCTCCTCCCTCCCCCTGTGGCCTCCTCCCTCCCATGTGGCCTCCTCCATTCCCCTGCGGCCTCCTCCATTCCCCTGCGGCCTCCTCCTTCCCTTGTGGCCTCCTCCTTCCCCTGTGGCCTCCTGTATGTCTGTGTGTGTTGTCCCTTCCTGCTGTCGTCTATCAGTCCTACCACCACTTCCTACCAAGACAGACGCCTGGGGGTTTTAACCTTTAAACCCCTGTCTGTCTGTTTCCAGGTACGCAGTCAGGTGCAGACACCCTCCTCCCCACTTCTCTATCCCAAGGAGACAGGCCGTCTGTGGGCGAGACAGACAGATCACAGGCCTGGTCTCTTCCCCAGCTGGTACTGTACCAGGGAGCATCATGGGAGCATCCCCTGCATACTCAGACAGCTGAAGAGGTCATCCATCTCCCCCTCTCCTTTTCTCTCTCTCTCTCTGCATGCTCCCTCTTTTTCTCCCCACCCCCTCTCCCTTTCTCCCACTCCATCTGTCCCTCCCCCATCTCTCTTTATCCCCCCCCCCCCCCCCCCCATCTCTCTCTCCATGTATTTCTGTAGCAGATGTTAAAACTGCAATATGTAACTTTTTGGGAGAGCTGACCAAATTCACATAGAAATGTGACTTATAAATCTGTCATTCTCCTTGAAAGCCAGTCTCAGAAGCAGTAAATCTGTTCTATGTACTCTGTTTCTATGCTTTAAGTTTAATTTTTTTGTTGTTGTATCTTTTACTTTAGGTTTTGTCCACCAGCTTCAAACAGATGAAAATACTATATTTTTTTGTTAAATGTATTTCACAGCGGTTTAGATGAATAAATGATTCTCTTCACAATGACTGCTTGTTTTGTCACATAAAATGTTTGAAATGTTAGCAACCAGGAAATTGGCAGAGCGATTTCTGCATAGCGCGGCCTTAATGAAATGTATCAGAACAGATGGATGTTCGTATATATTCTCATCGGCCAATGAATTTACAGGGTTGGCTCTTTCTCTGACGTTTTTCATTGTGATGTCATTCTCACAAGATAAACACAGGCTTTTGTGAAATAACCAGTATCAGAGCTGAAACAGTCTAAGCGACTGGAAAAGGGTTTACATCTGGGTAGAGGTGATGGGTTTACATCTGGGTAGAGGGGAGGGATTTACATCTGGGTAGAGGTGAGGGTTTTACATCTGGGTAGAGGTGAGGGATTTACATCTGGGTAGAGGGGAGGGATTTACATCTGGGTAGAGGTGATGGGTTTACATCTGGGTAGAGGTGATGGGTTTACATCTAGGTAGAGGTGATGGGTTTACATCTGGGTAGAGGGGAGGGATTTACATCTGGGTAGAGGGGAGGGATTTACATCTGGGTAGAAGGGAGGCGTTTACATCTGGGTAGAGGTGAGGGGTTTACATCTGGGTAGAGGGGAGGGATTTACATCTGGGTAGAGGTGAGGGGTTTACATCTGGGTAGAGGTGAGGGGTTTACATCTGGGTAGAGGTGAGGGGTTTACATCTGGGTAGAGGTGAGGGGTCACTATCTTCCCTAAGGGCCTGAACTGATATAGCTCCAATAATCAAATTAGAGGGAGAGAAAGAGAAGGAGGAGAGAGAGATAGAGGAGAGAGTGAGGGAGAGAGAAAGAGAAGTAGGAGAGAGAGAGAGGAGAGAGAGAAGGAGGAGAGAGAGAGGAGAGAGAGAAAGAAAGAGAATGAGGAGAGAGATAGAGGAGAGAGAGATAGAGAGAGGGGAGAGAGAGAGGGGGAGGGAGAGAGAGAGAGGGAGGGAAAGAGAGAGAGAGCAGGACATATGCCCACGTAGTGAGAAGAGCAACAGGCCCAACCCCCCCCCCCCCCCCCCCTCTCCTAATCCCCATCCTGCGACCTAAGAGGTATGTATCAGATGGTCAACATGCTCTGCTCACACCAACTGTGATGTTCCGGACCTAAACCACACAAAAACAACACTAGACACTATGGAACACAAAGCTTTTACTATCTCATCCTGGAATATACAAGGTCAGAGGTCATCTGCCTTTGGCCTGAAGAAATCAGAAATACTGATATTGTCATCCTACAAGGAACATGGTACAGAGGAGACGGACCCACTGGTTGTCCTCTAGGTTACAGAGAGCTGGTAGTCCCATCCACCACACTACCAGGTGTAGAGGAGATGGACCCACTGGTTGTCCTCTAGGTTACAGAGAGCTGGTAGTCCCATCCACCAAACTACCAGGTGGGTGGTATAGAGGAGATGGACCCACTGGTTGTCCTCTAGGTTACAGAGAGCTGGTAGTCCCATCCACCACACTACCAGGTGTGTGGTATAGAGGAGATGGACCCACTGGTTGTCCTCTAGGTTACAGAGAGCTGGTAGTCCCATCCACCAAACTACCAGGTGTGAAACATGGTATAGAGGAGATGGACCCACTGGTTGTCCTCTAGGTTACAGAGAGCTGGTAGTCCCATCCATCACACTACCAGGTGTGAAACATGGAAGGGACTCAGGGGGTATGCTAATTTGGTATAGAGCAGACCTAACTCACTCCATTAAATTAATCAAAACAGGAACATTCTACATTTGGCTAGAAATTCAAAAGGAAATGATCTTAATAGAGAAAAATGTCCTCCTGTGTGCTACCTATTTCCCCCCACTAGAATCCCCAAACTTTAATGAAGACAGCTTCGCCATCCTGGAGTGGGAAATCAATCCTTTCCAGGCCCAGGGACATATTCTAGTCTGTGGCGACAAAATGCCAGAACAGGACAAGAACCTGACACCCTCAGCACACAGCACACCTACCTGGAGGTGACAGCATTCCCTCCTCCATATGCCCCCCTAGGCACAACTATGACAGCATAACCAACAAAAACGGGTCACAACTTCTGCAGCTCTGTCGCACGCTGGGTCTGTACATAGTCAACGGTAGGCTTCGAGGGGACTCCTACTGTAGGTACACCTATAGCTCATCTCTTGGCAGTAGTACTGTAGACTACTTAATCACTGACCTCAACCCAGAGTCTCTCAGAGCGTTCACAGTCAGCCCACTGACACCCCTATCAGATAAAAGCAAAATCACAGTCTACTTGAACAGAGCAATACTCAATCCTGAGGCATCAAAGCCAAGGGAACTGAGTAATTTTTAGAAATGCTATAGATGGAAGGAAAGTATTGTGGAAACCTACCAAAAAACTATTAGGCAACAACACATTCAATCCCTTCTAGACAACTTCCTGGACAAAACATTACACTGCAATAATAGTGAAGGTATAAAATCTTAACAGTATATTTGACCTTTCAGGTTCCCCATCAAATCTAAAAAATATCAAGCAGACAACTGAAGAAAATGAACAACAATGACAAATGGTTTGACGAAGAATGCAAAAATCTAAGATTTCCCCTGGGACCCCCGATGCCCTGGGTCGTGTAACCTCTCCCCTGGGACCCCTGAAGAGATCACTTACAGATCCCCGCCCTGCTCAGATAAGGTGTGTGTGTGTCCGGCTCTGGGGAGAAAGCAGGCGTGTTCAGGCTTGTTAGCCAGTGTTGTAGCTACATGTCTGTCCGTCTGTTCAGGCTTGTTAGCCAGTGTTGTAGCTACATGTCTGTCTGTCTGTTTGTCTGGGACATTCTTAAACCATCACTCCTTATACCTCAACAAACTTCTAATGTGTCTTTCTTAAGTTACGGCTAGAGGTTCCACTATCGGAACTATCGGACAACATCCGGTGAACAACATCTGCTTTCAAATTAAATTATTATAAATATTTAACTTTCATCAAATCATAAGTGCAATACACCAAAATAAAGCTTAACTTCTTGTTAATCGAGCCGCCATGTCAGATTTCAAAAAGGCTTTACGGGGAAAGCAAACCATGCGATTATCTGAGGACAGTGCCTCATCATACAAATGCATAACAAATCATTTTTAACCAGGGAGATGCGAATGAAAGTCAGAAATAACGATATAATGAATGTCTTACCTTTGAAGATCTTCTTCTGTTGGCACTCCAAAATTTCCATAAACATCACAAATGGTCCTTTTGTTCGATAAATTCCTTCGTTATATCCCCAAAATATCAATTTATTTGGCGTGTGTGATTCAGAAATTCTCCCGGCTCCAACTCACCCAACATGACTACAAATGATCTAATAAATTACCTGTAAACTTGGTCCAAACATTTCAGACAACTTTCCTAATCCAACTTCAGGTATCCTAAAAAGTAAATAATCGATAAAATTTAAGACGGAACATATTGTGTTCAACAGCGGATAAAATGAAAGTGGAGCGAGTTCCAGGTCGTGCGCACCAAACAAAAGAGTCCACTTGGCTTGACACTCAGAAAGTACAGCCCTACTTCTTCATTACTCAAAAGAAAAACATCAACCAATTTCTAAAGACTGTTGACATCTAGTGGAAGCCATAGGAACTGCAACCAGGTGCCTAGTACCTAGTTTCTAGTTTCCCATAGAAAAACCATTGAGTTCACTGTGTTTTCAATTTCCCTGGATGGTTTGTCCTCAGGGTTTTGCCTGCCAAAAAAGTTATGTTATACTCACAGACATTATTTTAACAGTTTTAGAAACTTTAGAGTGTCTCCTACCAATTATATGCATATCCGGGCCTGAGGAGCAGGCAGTTTACTTTGGGCACACTTTTCATCCGGACGTGAAAATACTGCACACTACCCCAAAGAGGTTTTAAACCATCACTCTTTATACTGCAACAAACACTTCTCATGTGTTTTTCTTTCTGATGGGGTTTTTGGTACCACATCCAAACAGTTCATACTAACGCCATTCAACTCCTGTTCGGGTCAGTTTGACATATTGACACGCTAGTCCGTTGGATAGCTAGGGCCTTCTGTTCCCTCCACTTCTTTGTATTGATGTGTATTATGGATTGCCGAGGCAGCAACAACCACTCTTCCTGGAGTCCTGCAAAATTAAGCCAGTTATACAATTTTTACAACAACACTACAATACATTCATGACAGAATTCACAACAGACTGTGTTCCCTCAGGCCCCTACTCCACGTTCACATATCTACAACACAAAATCCATGTGTACTTGTGTTCATAGTGTGTATGTTATTGTGTGTGTGTGTGTCTATGTTTGTGTTGTTTCACAGTCCCCGCTGTTCCATAAGGTGTATTTTTATCTGTTTTTTTAAATCTGATTCTCCTGCTGCATCAGTTACCTGATGTGGAATAGAGTTCCATGTAGTCATGGCTCTATGTAGTACTGTACACCTCCCATGGTCTGTTCTGGACTTGAGACAAGATGAGACAAGATTGTAATTGAATGGTAATTGAATGGTATTTGGATGGTAATTGGATGGTATTTGGATGGTAATTGGATGGTAATTGGATCGTATTTGGATGGTAATTGGATGGTATTTGGATGGTAATTGATCGTATTTGGATGGTAATTGGATGGTATTTGGATGGTAATTGGATGATAATTGGATGGTAATTGGATGGTATTTGGATGGTAATTGGATCGTATTTGGATGGTAATTGGATGGTATTTGGATGGTATTTGGATGGTAATTGGATGGTATTTGGATGGTAATTGGATGGTAATTGGATGGTAATTGGATCGTATTTGGATGGTAATTGGATGGTAATTGGATGGTAATTGGATGGTAATTGGATGGTAATTGGATCGTATTTGGATGGTATTTGGATGGTAATTGGATGGTAATTGGATGGTATTTGGATGGTAATTGGATGGTATTTGGATGGTAATTGGATGGTAATTGGATCGTATTTGGATGGTAATTGGATGGTAATTGGATGGTAATTGGATGGTAATTGGATCGTATTTGGATGGTATTTGGATGGTAATTGGATGGTATTTGGGGAGAAAAAGGAGGTAAAATAACAGAAGAATTATCAGTCTTGATTGACAGTGAGGATGACAGCATGGCCTATTTTGAAATGAGGTATGCCAAACTTGGTGCTTATGGGTATTTAAAATAAATCATAATTTTGAGACAGTATCTTTGGGCGTAGGCAGACGTTGCAATTGGAGGATGCATTTTATGCATATCCTATAGAGATATTCAATAGGCTGTCGGTACAAACTTTGAGAATTTATGACGTACTTTACATTTTTATTGCTCTCTGGCACTTAAAAAATGTACAATGCACCATGAGTGGGACGTGTGTGTGTGTGTGTGTGTGTGTGGGGGGGGGGTTATTATTGTGGGCTACACTGTCCCGCAAAATAATTATGTCATCCCGCATTTGGGTATTTTCAATGTGGTCACCCTAGTCACGTTTGTTCTGAAGTTATCGATTGATGTTTAGCGGAGATCTTCTGTGTCTGAAGTAACACGAAAGGGCAAAAAAAGCATCTAACAACGTACTGAGTGGTCTGAGGCAGTCGTGGTCTGAGGGTCTGAGGCAGTTTGAGGCAGTTTGAGGTCTGAGTGGTCTGAGGCAGTCGTGGTCTGAGGGTCTGAGGCAGTTTGAGGCAGTTTGAGGTCTGAGTGGTCTGAGGCAGTTTGAGGCAGTTTGAGGTCTGAGTGGTCTGAGGCAGTTTGAGGCAGTTTGAGGTCTGAGTGGTCTGAGGCAGTCGTTAAATAACAAGCCTTTTCAAGAGCATCTTTAGTAACAACGGGTTTGGGAAACAGCTCAGGGATCTCACGATGCTCCCACGAAGGTTCACGATGCTCCCATGAAGGTTCACGATGCTCCCATGAAGGTTCACGATGCTCCCACGAAGGTTCACGATGCTCCCACGAAGGTTCACGATGCTCCCACGAAGGTTCACGATGCTCCCATGAAGGTTCACGATGCTCCCACGAAGGTTCACGATGCTCCCACGAAGGTTCACGATGCTCCCACGAAGGTTCACGATGCTCCCACGAAGGTTCACGATGCTCCCACGAAGGTTCACGATGCTCCCACGAAGGTTCACGATGCTCCCACGAAGGTTCACAATGCTCCCACGAAGGTTCACGATGCTCCCACGAAGGTTCACGATGCTCCCATGAAGGTTCACGATGCTCCCACGAAGGTTCACGATGCTCCCATGAAGGTTCACGATGCTCCCACGAAGGTTCACGATGCTCCCATGAAGGTTCACGATGCTCCCACGAAGGTTCACGATGCTCCCATGAAGGTTCACGATGCTCCCATGAAGGTTCACGATGCTCCCATGAAGGTTCACGATGCTCCCACGAAGGTTCACGATGCTCCCATGAAGGTTCACGATGCTCCCACGAAGGTTCAAATAATGAACGTAGCCTTAAGATGCTTTTGGGAAACCGGGCCCAGCTAGCTAGATAACGTTAGCAGGCTAGATAACTAGCAAGTTGTCTGTTACCTAACGTTAGCTAGCTAGATCACTAGCAAGTTGTCTGTGACGTAACGTTAGCTAGCTAGATCACTAGCAAGTTGTCTGTGACCTAACGTTAGCTAGCTAGATCACTAGCAAGTTGTCTGTGACCTAACGTTAGCTAGCTAGATAACTAGCAAGTTGTCTGTGACCTAACGTTAGCTAGCTAGATCACTAGCAAGTTGTCTGTGACCTAACGTTAGCTAGCTAGATCACTAGCAAGTTGTCTGTGACCTAAAGTTAGCTAGCTAGATAACTAGCAAGTTGTCTGTGACCTAACGTTAGCTAGCTAGATAACTGATATTCTGTACAGATCCCTACAGTAGACTGAGAGGAGGGAACCTCTTCATTCTGTACAGATCCCTACAGTAGACTGAGAGGAGGGAACCTCTTCATTCTGTACAGATCTCTACAGTAGACTGAGAGGAGGGAACCTCTTCATTCTGTACAGATCCCTACAGTAGACTGAGAGGAGGGAACCTCTTCATTCTGTACAGATCTCTACATGAGACTGAGAGGAGGGAACCTCTTAATTTAACATGTGTTATTTCATAGTGTTGATGTCTTCACTATTGTTCTACAATGTAGAAAATAGTAAAAATAAAGAAAAACCCTGGAATTTTGACTGGTACATGTAGATGAAAACACCCTCAAATTAAAGTTGATAGTCTGAACTTTTTCCATAGTCATTGTATAATTTCAAATCTGAAGTGAGGGTGTACAGAGCCAAACATGAAGTGAGGGTGTACAGAGCCAAACATGTGCCACTGTCCCAATACTTTTGGAGTTCACTGTGTTATGATTCATGGGTCAATAACACATGGATATTTCCAGTATTACAGTACTGCAGGAGAATGTTTCTTTGGTGGTGTAGTATTGTATATCTGTGTGGTTTCAGGGGGGTGTGTGTGTGTGTCTGCCTATGAGGCGAGGGGTTTGTGTGTGTGTGTGTGTCTGCCTATGAGGCGAGGGGTTTATGTGTGTGTGTGTCTGCCTATGAGGCAAGGGGTTTGTGTGTGTCTGCCTATGAGGCGAGAGGTTTGTGTGTGTGTGTGTGTGTCTGCCTATGAGGCGAGGGGTTTGTGTGTGTCTGCCTATAAGACGAGGGGTGTGTGTGTGTCTGCCTATGAGACGAGGGGTTTGTGTGTGTCTGCCTATAAGACGAGGGGTGTGTGTGTGTCTGCCTATGAGACGAGGGGTTTGTGTGTGTCTGCCTATGAGACGAGGGGTTTGTGTGTGTCTGCCTATGAGACGAGGGGTTTGTGTGTGTCTGCCTATTAGGCGAGGGGTGGGTGTGTATGTGTGTCTGCCTATGAGGCAAGGGGTTTGTGTGTGTCTGCCTATGAGGCGAGGGGTTTGTGTGTGTGTGTGTGTGTGTGTCTGCCTATGAGGCGAGGGGTTTGTGTGTGTCTGCCTATGAGATGAGGGGTTTGTGTGTGTCTGCCTATTAGGCGAGGGGTGGGTGTGTATGTGTGTCTGCCTATGAGGCAAGGGGTTTGTGTGTGTCTGCCTATGAGGCAAGGGGTGGGTGTGTGTGCCCATGAGGGGTGGACCCGTGTAGGTGTAATTACTCTTGGTGACATAGTGACTAACGAGACTAGCCCAGTCCACCACAGACAGTTAATTTGGCACATAAACAGGTAGTGAGGTACTATGGCTGTTGGCTACTTCAGCTTTAATGAATCCAAAAGAAACACAAGTTAAGGTCGCTTTAAATGCGACGAAGCTGCGATACGTGATTCATTTCTATGCAGATGTATGGTGGGAACACACACACACACACACAAACCCAACATTCAAGCCACAACATATACAGACATGACAAGCACCAATCCAATACACACACATTTTAATAGGTCATTAGTAATTACCACCGGACAGTGGGATGGTGTGAACCTGTTCCTTACTCTGATAGATGCTGAGTACTGGAGCTCTGATAATGACTGGGCTGAATGAAATCAATACAGGCACCAAGCTGTTCTAGAGACTATCATAGATCAATACAGGCACCAACCTGTTCTAGAGACTATCATAGATCAATACAGGCACCAACCTGTTAGAAACTATCATAGATCAATATAGGCACCAACCTGTTAGAGACTATCATAGATAAATACAGGCACCAACCTGTTAGAGACTATCATAGATAAATACAGGCACCAACCTGTTAGAGACTATCATAGATCAATACAGGCACCAACCTGTTAGAGACTATCATAGATAAATACAGGCAGCAACCTGTTAGAGACTATTATAGATCAATACAGGCAGCAACCTGTTAGAGACTATCATAGATAAATACAGGCACCAACCTGTTAGAGACTATCATAGATCAATACAGGCACCAACCTGTTAGAGACTATTATAGATCAATACAGGCACCAAGCTGTTAGAGACTATTATAGATCAATACAGGCACCAACCTGTTAGAGACTATTATAGATCAATACAGGCACCAACCTGTTAGAGACTATCATAGATCAATACAGGCACCAACCTGTTAGAGACTAGCATAGATCAATACAGGCACCAACCTGTTAGAGACTATTATAGATCAATACAGGCACCAACCTGTTAGAGACTATCATAGATCAATACAGGCACCAACCTGTTAGAGACTATCATAGATCAATACAGGCACCAACCTGTTAGAGACTATTATAGATCAATACAGGCACCAACCTGTTAGAGACTATTATAGATCAATACAGGCACCAACCTGTTAGAGACTATCATAGATCAATACAGGCACCAACCTGTTAGAGACTATTATAGATCAATACAGGCACCAACCTGTTAGAGACTATTATAGATCAATACAGGCACCAACCTGTTAGAGACTATCATAGATCAATACAGGCAACAACCTGTTAGAGACTATCATAGATCAATACAGGCACCAACCTGTTAGAGACTATTATAGATCAATACAGGCACCAACCTGTTAGAGACTATTATAGATCAATACAGGCACCAACCTGTTAGAGACTATCATAGATAAATACAGGCACCAACCTGTTAGAGACTATCATAGATCAATACAGGCACCAACCTGTTAGAGACTATTATAGATCAATACAGGCACCAACCTGTTAGAGACTATCATAGATCAATACAGGCACCAACCTGTTAGAGACTATCATAGATCAATACAGGCACCAACCTGTTAGAGACTATTATAGATCAATACAGGCACCAACCTGTTAGAGACTATCATAGATAAATACAGGCACCAACCTGTTAGAGACTATCATAGATCAATAGAGGCACCAACCTGTTAGAGACTATTATAGATCAATACAGGCAGCAACCTGTTAGAGACTATCATAGATCAATATACTCAAGCAGTCGTCAGATTCTTGTTATAATATAGGTTCAGATTAGCTGTAATGCCCCAGGAGAAGGTACTGTAGTCTTAGACACAAAGGGGTTAGAGTCAGGGGACATACTAGCACACAGACACATTTGGATGAGGAAGTTACTTCAGTGAAGAATCCCTGCCAGCTGTTGAGGCTAGCATCGGGCTAACGTGTGCCATGTTATCTGATGGGACCAGCTACAACGTAGCGTTCATGTGTCTCGTGACACACAGTCAACGATTTTAATTTGCCCGATGCTTAAAACTTAACCATGGAACTTGTCCTAATATTTTCAAGTATGTCCCCACAGTATCTGCAGTCCTCAAGATTCACGATCATAAAAGTGTCCACCATTCTGACTAATCCTAACTAGCTGTAGGAACATAAGCCGTTTACCTTCATCATTCAGTAAATGTGAGTCATTTGTAATACTCGTAAAGTTGCTCTCCTGTATTTTGTTAAAATACAGGCTTCATTGTTAACCTGCAGAACTCCACGGGGATAATATATAAGGTGGGAACCTTAGTGCCTCGCGTGGGACAGGCACTCTTAATACAATACATTTAGTCTGTCTCCCAAACGGAACCATTTTCCCTTTTTAGTGCACTAAAATTAACCGGGGTCCATGGGGCTCTGACCAAAAATGTGTGCACTATGTAGGGAATAGGGTGCCATTTGGGACTCACCCTTAGAAAAAAGACCATTGAGCTTTCATAAATGTACAGGGGACAGTGCAACTAGGAAGGTTATTAGTCGCCTCCTACTGTTAACTGCGTATTGGCCAGCTGTGGCTGATGATGAGGGAGGTGATGTGTGAACACCTCCCAGCTATTACCTGGAACTTAGGAAGCACTAGAGACAGGAAGTGACTGGTGTGTTATACAGGATGTGTTAGCTGGAAATGAAAGACTCCCCACCACCATCCATTGTAGTCATGTTCCAGACATTTATTCTATATCATCTAGATTTTAGAAACTGCCTTAATGGGTTACAGTAGTGTGTGTGTGTTACGGTAGTGTGTGTGTGTCACAGTAGTGTGTGTGTGTTACGGTAGTGTGTGTCACAGTAGTGTGTGTGTGTGTTACGGTAATGTGTGTGTTACAGTAATGCGTGTGTGATATATATATATATATATACACATACAGTTGAAGTCCGAAGTTTACATACACTTAAATTGGAGTCATTAAAAGTTGTTTTTCAACCAATCCACACATTTCTTTTTAAACTATAGTTTTGGAAAGTCGGTTAGGACGTCTACTTTGTGCATGACACAAGTAATTATGGACTGTCGTTTTTCTTTGCTTATTTGAGTTGTTTTCGCGCTATGGGACTCTCGGGAGTAATTACTTTAAGACATGGAGGTCAGTCAATCCAGCAAGTTCAAGAACTTTTAAAGTTTCTTCAAGTGCAGTTGCATAAACTATCAAGCACTATGATGAAACTGGCTCTCATGAGGACCGCCACAAGGAAGGAAGACTCAGAGTTACCTCTGCTGCAGAGGTAAGTTCATTAGTTACTCAGAAATTGACGGCCAAATAAATGCTTCACAGAGTACTGAACCTCCTCGCACAACAGACTAAGGTAAGAAGAGGTACCGTCAAGTAATCATAAATACTACCTCCTCAAGTAATAAATAATTACTACTTTATATTCTCTTCAGTCTTTAGAGGAAAATATAAGGATATGATAAGAAGTCTACATGGATCCTGTCATCATACGACCTAGGTCTCTACATGGATCCTGTCGTCATACGACCTAGGTCTCTACATGGATCCTGTCGTCATACGACCTAGGTCTCTACATGGATCCTGTCGTCATACGACCTAGGTCTCTACATGGATCCTGTCGTCATACGACCTAGGTCTCTACATGGATCCTGTCGTCATACGACCTAGGTCTCTACATGGATCCTGTCGTCATACGACCTAGGTCTCTACATGGATCCTGTAGTCACAAGACCTAGGTCTCTACATGGATCCTGTAGTCACAAGACCTAGGTCTCTACATGGATCCTGTAGTCACAAGACCTAGGGTCTCTACATGGATCCTGTAGTCACAAGACCTAGGTCTCTACATGGATCCTGTCGTCATACGACCTAGGTCTCTACATGGATCCTGTAGTCACAAGACCTAGGTCTCTACATGGATCCTGTAGTCACAAGACCTAGGTCTCTACATGGATCCTGTCATCATACGACCTAGGTCTCGCCATGGATCCTGTCGTCATACGACCTAGGTCTCTCCGTGGATCCTGTCGTCATACGACCTAGGTCTCTACATGGATCCTGTAGTCACAAGACCTAGGTCTCTACATGGATCCTGTAGTCACAAGACCTAGGGTCTCTACATGGATCCTGTAGTCACAAGACCTAGGTCTCTCCGTGGATCCTGTCGTCACACGACCTAGGTCTCTACATGGATCCTGTAGTCACAAGACCTAGGTCTCTCCATGGATCCTGTCGTCATACGACCTAGGTCTCTACATGGATCCTGTAGTCACAAGACCTAGGTCTCTCCATGGATCCTGTCGTCACAAGACCTAGGTCTCTACATGGATCCTATCGTCACAAGACCTAGGGTCTCTACATGGATCCTGTCGTCACACGACCTAGGTCTCTACATGGATCCTGTAGTCACAAGACCTAGGGTCTCTACATGGATCCTGTCGTCACACAACCTAGGTCTCTCCATGGATCCTGTCGTCACAAGACCTAGGGTCTCTACATGGATCCTGTAGTCACAAGACCTAGGGTCTCTACATGGATCCTGTCGTCACACGACCTAGGTCTCTACATGGATCCTGTCGTCATACGACCTAGGTCTCTCCGTGGATCCTGTCGTCATACGACCTAGGTCTCAATATGGATCCTGTCGTCATACGACCTAGGTCTCTACATGGCTCCTGTCGTCATACGACCTAGGTCTCTACATGGATCCTGTCGTCATACGACCTAGGTCTCTACATGGATCCTGTCGTCATACGACCTAGGTCTCTACATCTTTTATGCATTGACTTCCATTATCAAAGAAGAACCAAATGAGTATTTGCATATTAATAATAATAATAATAATAATAATAATAATAATAATAATGCTAATAGTTTCTGTGAAAGCCGGTGAGGATGAGATGTGGCGTCTCAAATTCCCTTCATAGTGCTACGTTAGACCAGAGTCCTACAGGAAGTGGTGCACTACGTTAGACCAGAGTCCTACAGGAAGTGGTGCACTACGTTAGACCAGAGTCCTACAGGAAGTGGTGCACTACAATAGACCAGAGTCCTACAGGCAGTGGTGCACTACGTTAGACCAGAGTCCTACAGGAAGTGGTGCACTACGTTAGACCAGAATCCTACAGGAAGTGGTGCACTACGTTAGACCAGAGTCCTACAGGAAGTGTTGCGCTACGTTTGACCAGAGCCCCAGGGAAAGTGGTGCACTACGTTTGACCAGAGTCCCAGGGGAAGTGGTGCACTACGTTTGACCAGAGTCCCAGGGGAAGTGGTGCACTACGTTTGACCAGAGTCCCAGGGGAAGTGGTGCACTACGTTTGACCAGAGTCCCAGGGGAAGTGGTGCACTACGTTTGACCAGAGTCCCAGGGGAAGTGGTGCACTACGTTTGACCAGAGTCCCAGGGGAAGTGGTGCACTACGTTTGACCAGAGTCCCAGGGGACGTGGTGCACTACGTTTGACCAGAGTCCCAGGGGAAGTGGTGCACTATGTTAGACCAGAGCCCTACAGGAAGTGGTGCAATACGTTAGACCAGAGCCCTACAGGAAGTGGTGCACTATATAGGAAATACTGTAGGGTGCCTTTTGGGAAAGCCATGATGTGTGTTTTGGTATTCAGCACACACATTCAGCCAATCAGCGGAAAGCTTTCTGTTTCATCCCATACGCTAATCTCTGGGATCTGTAAAGCAGAGGTAGGTGTGTGTGTAAGCACACATTTGTGCTCAGGAATGCAGGTCCTGAGCAGCATGGCTACACAGTCTTAAGGACATAGCAAATCCTAACGACGTCCTTGGGCAGTGAGGAGAGGTGATTGGAATATGATTAGTGTCATGACTGTCCACGGGAATCCAAATAGGTCAGATCAGGTTTTACATTGAATAACTTCAATCAGACCCACTCTCACCCTAGAGGAAGAAGGAAATAACTAAATCAGACCCACTCTCACCCTAGAGGAAGAAGGAAATAACTAAATCAGACCCACTCTCACCCTAGAGGAAGAAGGAAATAACTAAATCAGACCCACTCTCACCCTAGAGGAAGAAGGAAATAACTAAATCAGACCCACTCTCACCCTAGAGGAAGAAGGAAATAACTAAATCAGACCCACTCTCACCCTAGAGGAAGAAGGAAATAACTAAATCAGACCCACTCTCACCCTAGAGGAAGAAGGAAATAACTAAATCAGACCCACTCTCACCCTAGAGGAAGAAGGAAATAACTAAATCAGACCCACTCTCACCCTAGAGGAAGAAGGAAATAACTAAATCAGACCCACTCTCACCCTAGAGGAAGAAGGAAATAACTAAATCAAAAGGACAAGATTCAGGTCTGTCAAGATTCAAAGTAATCTTTCTTGTTTAAAACAGACTTTTCCCACTGAAAATAACTCGTACAAAAGCGAATACTGGAACAATATTTCTAACATTGAATGTGGGAAATGGTCCGATCCATTGAACACTGTCGTTTTGTTTGTCATTTTGTGATGTAATTCAAAAATGTTCACAAGAAAATACCGGAAAGTCACTCACTACATGTATGAAGTGTCCATACTATGCGTTGTGTAATATGAACAATTATGAAAATGTTTTTTGTTAATTAAGAGAGGGATTTGAGAAGCTATAACATAATTGTTTTTATAACTGCGCACAATAAGTAGTTACCGCCCCCCGAGTGAAGTCAGAGAGCGTGTCAGCCTGCCGGAATAACCCTTTTGCTGCAAACTGTATAAATGATGTGTTAATAATTAACATACCAGACCAGAAAGACATAGAGCTGCAGCTGCATATTTAAAGTGGTTTGAACTCAATCTCAACACGAAGTGGAGACGATAAACTCACCTCTCGGACAATATTATCGTATTACGCTACTCTCATCACCCCACTGGGAACCATCGACACGGCTGAGCGAATGGAAGGAAAGTCAACTCTAGTTCTGTTCAGGGGTCAGGGCTGAGACAGGGGTCAGGGCTGAGACAGGGGTCAGGGCTGAGACAAGGGTCAGGGCTGAGACAGGGGTCAGGGCTGAGACAGGGGTCAGGGCTGAGACAAGGGTCAGGGGGGCTGAGACAGGGGTCAGGGCTGAGACAGGGGTCAGGGCTGAGACAAGGGGTCAGGGCTGAGACAGAAGTCACAGGATATCGGACAACAACAGCAGAACAGTAAAAGACTTGTCGGAACCATTTCAGACAATCAGATTACATGCTATTGTACCCGCACCCCACCATAAAGGCTCAACTCACCCCACCATAAAGGCTCAACTCACCCCACCATAAAGGCTCAACTCACCCCACCATAAAGGCTCAACTCACCCCACCATAAAGGCTCAACTCACCCCACCATAAAGGCTCAACTCACCCCACCATAAAGGCTCAACTCACCCCACCATAAAGGCTCAACTCACCCCACCATAAAGGCTCAACTCACCCCACCATAAAGGCTCAACTCACCCCACCATAAAGGCTCAACTCACCCCACCATAAAGGCTCAACTCACCCCACCATAAAGGCTCAACTCACCCCACCATAAAGGCTCAACTCACCCCACCATAAAGGCTCAACTCACCCCACCATAAAGGCTCAACTCCCTTTCCAAGGCTGCCCACCGAGAGAGATTCATTTCACTTAAACATATTCATGATCTTACTCAAAGCAGGCGGCGGTTCGTGTGCAAAGTATATGGTTACTGTAGGTGAGAGTAGTTTCTGAATGTACCAATATTAAGTGTCTCTGTCCCTCTCTCTCCCTCTCTTCTTTAGCAAGCAGCCATGTTGTTGTCATTCCGTTTTCAGCATATTAAGTCTCCAGTCAATAACCGATGCAAAGTGTGTATGTTTATCCTGTCTTCACATCTAATTAGCTAGTAAATAAATAAACCAATTTGTGTAGTACTGAATCATAAGGCTTGTTTTTTTGTTGTTGCAGATGCAAGGAGGCTACGACTGTTCAGAATGATGATATGATACGAGGTTAATAAGTTCAGTGTTTATAAATGTGATAGGTAAAGACCTTTTAGAATTTAATTCTGGAGATGGTAACTCTTTAAAGAATCACTCTCGTGGTGCCCCAGATCCTAATGAGTTCATTGTTACATAATTCATTCAAAATGAAACAGTTAGGTAAATAGATCAATAAGTATTCAGATGAAATGTTAATGTTAAGTCACGACATTAGGTAGCAACATGACTCTGCAGTCTTACGGACATAGAAAATCCTGACAACATCCTTAGGCAGTGAGGAGAAGTGACAGGAATATGATTAGGTTTCAGTCAGTCCACATTCTTGATGCTTCCCAATGGCACCCTATTCCCCATAGGGCTCTGGTATAAAGTAGTGCACTATATAGGGAATAGGGTTCTATAAGGCCCTGGTCTAAAGTAGTGCACTATATAGGGAATAGGGTGTTATAGGGCTCTGGTATAAAGTAGTGCACTATATAGGAAATAGGGTTCCGTAGGGCTCTGGTCTAAAGTAGTGCACTATATAGGGAATAGGGTGCCATAGGGCCCTGGTCTAAAGTAGTACACTATATATAGGAAATAGGGTGTTATAGGGTTCTGGTCTAAAGTAGTGCACTATATAGGGAATAGGGTTCCATAGGGCCCTGGTCTAAAGTAGTGCACTATATAGGGAATAGGGTGCCATAGGGCTCTGGTCTAAAGTAGTGTACTATATAGGGAATAGGGTTCCGTAGGGCTCTGGTCTAAAGTAGTGTACTATATAGGGAATAGGGTTCCATAGGGCTCTGGTCTAAAGTAGTGTACTATATAGGGAATAGGGTGCCATAGGGCTCTGGTCTAAAGTAGTGTACTATATAGGGAATAGGGTTCCGTAGGGCTCTGGTCTAAAGTAGTGTACTATTTGGGAATAGGGTTCCATAGGGTTCTGGTCTAAAGTAGTGCACTATATAGGGAATAGGGTGCCATAGGGCCCTGGTTTAAAGTAGTACACTATATATAGGAAATAGGGTGTTATACCCACAAATGTTTGATATTTTTTACAAATTATTATTAAAAAAAAATTAAAAGCCGAAATGTCTTGAATCAATAAGTATTCAATCCCTTTGTTATGGCAGGCCTAAGTTTAGGAGTAAACATGTGCTTAACAAGTCACAAAAAAAATTGCATGAATTCAGTGTGTAATAATAGTGTTTAACATGATGTTTTAATGACTACCTCATCTCTGGACCCCACACATACAGATAACTGTAAGGTCCCCCAGTCAAGCAGCGAATTTCATTAACAGATTCAACCAAAGACCAGGGAGGTAGGTATATTCAATGCCTCGCAAAGAAGGGCACCTATTGGTAGATGGGTACCCAAAAATAGACAGACATTGAATATCCCTTTGAGCATGGTGAAGTTATCAATTACACCCAGTCACTATAAAGATACAGGCATCCTTCCTGACTCAGCAGCTGGAGAAGGAAAACCTGGTTCAGTCTGCTTTCTTAACAGACACTGGGAGATGAATTCACCTTTCAGCAGGACAATAACCGAAAACATAAAGCCACATCTACACTAGACTTGCTTACCAAGTGGACATGATGGCGTAGCAGTGCAGACGTGGTTTGTACTTTTTGTATTTTTCATTTTTTTTGTATATATTTCAATTTGTTTTCAATCTCTTTTCCATTTTTAAATTAAATAAACCTTCCGGTAACCTGCCTAGCCCAATGTGACATGGATCTGCAATTTTTTAGACCTAATAATAAGTTTTTCAGGATGTCTGACAGATGGAGTCGGTGGATCGAGACACAGTACAAAAAAAAAAGACATCTCTTAAACAAACAGATTTTGATGGGGATTTTGTTATGTTATTTCGATTGATGCACACGGGTGCGTCAATAGACTCTTAAGGACACTTTGTAACACAACAAAATGCAGGAAAAGTCAAGAGGTGTTAATAGTTTATGAAGGCAACTGGACAACGTTACTTTTCAGATGGTATTACAGTCAAACAAAAGGGGGCAATGAGACTGCACCTGTACGTAGCCCATCTGTAAACAGCCAATCTATCTACCTCATCCCCATACTGTATTTATTTATTTATTTAGCTCCTTTGCACCCCAGTATCTCTACCTGCACATTCATCTTCTGCCGATCTACCATTCCAGTGTTTAATTGCTATATTGTAATTACGTCGCCACCGTGGCCTATTTATTCCCTTATCTTACCTCATTTGCATGTCACTGTATATATACTTTTTGTTTTCTTTTGTTCTACTGTATTATTGACTGTATGTTTTGTTTATTCCACGTGTAACTCTGTGTTGTTGTTTGTGTCGAATTGCTTTGCTTTATCTTGGCCAGGTCGCAGTTGCAAATGAGAACTTGTTCTCAACTGGCCTACCTGGTTAAATAAAGGTGTTCTCAACTGGCCTACCTGGTTAAATTAAGTTAAATTAGGTGAAATAAATAAATAAAATGAAAAAAAAAAACAAGAAATCTGTATAAAAATATATGTATAATAATGAAAAAAGCGAAGAAGAGTGGCCAGTGTAGTGGGTATTCGAACAATCAAGATACGGTCATCTCCAAGGTCCATCATCATCATCATCATCATCACCATCATCTCCTACAAAGGCAGATGGTCTTTAGTGTCACGTAGAAGACCATATCCGTGTTTCTCCTTCTGTTAGTGCCAGGTAGAGGTTGGGAAGTCTCCTCTGTTAATCAGAAAGACTCTTCAGATGGTGATCCAGAGGACTTTGTCCGGGACAGGATGTATGTATAAAATCTCTGTTGCGGAGAACAGCAGACATAATGCAGATATTAAAAACCGAATTCAACAATATTACAAAATTTATTGAACTTATAACATTCATTAATATTCATTCATATAAAGACATGAAATAAAAACGCATCAGTGATTCATATTTCTGAAGAGGCAACAGCCCCGTCTGTGTTCGCGCATGTGTCTCTGTGTAGCTGTTAGAGATGATGCTAATGTCAACAGTCTTCTTGGTAGATGATAAAGCCCCCCCCCCCCAAAAAAAAACAACAACTTATCAATTAAATGTTAACTACAAAAAGTAGACTATGCCTAATTGGTAGAATGACAAATCGCGACAATCCAGTGGCCAATTGTTTTGCAAACTCTGCCATCACATGAACGCTACAGTATCATCGCTTATCAAACAGTCTATTGCTGGTGTGCGCTTACATCGAAAAATTATATATTTATTTATTTTTCCCAGACCTCAAGTGGTCTCCTGACGTGGTTTAAGCATCGTTCTGGACCACAACTAAAACTGACTGTTCTATAAAAGTGATTTTGACAAAAAAAAAAAAAAAAAAACACAAAACGGAGAAAACAGAAATGAGGAAAAAAATGAAACGGAATCAGACAAAAAAAAAAAATTGAGTCAAATTTGCATCCAAGATGAGTCAATGAGCCACGTTGACAGAGACTGACAATAGCCAATGAGCCATGCCGACAGAGACTGACAATAGCCAGAGCCACGTTGACAGAGCCTGACAATAGTCAACGAGCCATGCCATGTTGACAGAGCCTGACAATAGCCCAGCCCAGCAAGACCCCGAGCCCGAGGTTAAGTTGTCCTCTCCTGCTTTAGTCCACATCCAGGTCCATGTCCAGTTCAGTGCTCAGGTTGAGGTAGAAGAACGCATACACACAGAGCATGAACACCAGGATGGCTAAGACGACCAGGAAAGCATCCTGCAATCACAGAAAGGGGAGAGACAAGTATATAGTTAAAAAAAAAGGCAATCTGCGATTTTAAAATAATGATATACACGGAGTATACTATCCATGAGATAGAATGACCAGGTGAAAGCTATGATCCCTTATTGATGTCACTGTGTAGCGTGCCGTCTTTCGGATGGGATGTTAAACGGGTGTCCTGACTCTCTGAGGTCATTAAAGATCCCATGTCACTTATCGTAAGAGTAGGGATGTTAACCCCGGAGTCCTGGCTAAAATTCCCAATCTGGCCCTCAAACCATCACGGTCACCTAATAATCCCCAGTTTACAATTGGCTCATTCATCCCCCTTCTCTCCCCTGTAACTATTCCCCAGGTCGTTGCTGCAAATGAGAACGTGTTCTCAGTCAACTTGGTAAAATAACGGATAAATAAACATTTTAAAAATGAACAATGTCTACACTGTTATTTTAAATGGACAAAAAAAAGTGATTTTCTTTCAAAAACAAGGACATTTCTAAGTGACCCAAACTTTTGAATGATGTAAGTGTGGTTGTGAAAAAAATCAATGAGATATACCATAAAGCAAAAAAACAAAAGCACATTTATGCAAATTTATAAAAAATAACCCATTCTAATTGGAAACCTCAAAAAGAGAAATTGTTTGATGCTGAATGTGTTAAATTCACTTCAAATCAGTGTAGATGAAGAGGAGGAGACCAGTTAAATAAGGATTTTTAAGCCTTGAGACATGGATTGTGTGTTTGCGCCATTCAAAGGGCAAGACAAAAGATTGAATTGTCTTTAAACCGTGTATGGTAGTAGGTGCCGGGCACACCGGTTTGAGTGTGTCAAGAACTGCAACGCTGCAGGGTTTTACACATACACATTGGAAACTGTTGAATCAAGAATGGTCCACCACCCAAAGAACATCTAGTCATCTTGACACAACTCTGGGAAACATTGGAGTCAACTTGGGACAGCATCCCTGTGGGACGCTATCGACACCTTGTAGAGTCAACATGGGACAGCATCCCTGTGGGACGCTTTCGACACCTTGTAGAGTCAACATGGGCCAGCATCCCTGTGGGACGCTTTCGACACCTTGTAGAGTCAACATGGACCAGCATCCCTGTGGAACGCTTTCCACACCTTGTAGAGTCCATGCCCCGACAAATTGAGGCTGTTCTGAGGGCAAAAGGGGGGGTAAGGGGGTACAACTCCATATTAGGAAGGTGTGCCTAATGCATTGTACACTCAGTGTATATCCAATGATTGTTAAAAAATACAACCCATAGATCCCTCATGAGTTTAGTTAAACTGTCGTGCCTAAAGTTAAGGTACAAAGACCACGTGGATTTATAAAGAGAGGGATGACAAACATCTGGAAAGAACATTTTGAAAAAAACGACAAAGAAATAAACTCAAATTAAAATCTGATTTAAGAAAAACGTCTAAATATTAGAATTAAATCAAAACCCACTTTCCAATTCCACATGAGGAATTAGCACTTAAGATCAAATCACTAAAAACATTGTGGTTTTAACAGCATCAAAAATGAGATGCTTGAACAACAGTTCTGAGCTGCAAGGTGCTCAAGTTTTTCGACCTCATGTTAACCCCGAATCACAACTGTAATCTAGTGGTCAATACTAATACTGTATCAAACAGTGACTGATGACACCATATCACAACTAATCTAGAGGTCATTATTAATAGTGGTCATTATTAATATTATTATTTGTGTCCCACACTGATTGAGATGAACTTTTTCAATATTCACAAATCAATTTTCCTAATTTAAACGTAGAGTTGAAGTGTTTAATTGTGCTGTTAATTGGATGGTTGCTGGAGCTGAGTGGTTTCCAACTTCAAATGGGTTTCTATGTGCTCCTTTAATACCCTTTACACCACATTACAACTCTCACCAGCCACGGGTCCACTAGAGTCCACACGGGTCCACACGGGTCCACTAGGGTCCACTAGGGACCACACGGGTCCACACGGGTCCACTAGAGTCCACACGGGTCCACTAAAGTCCACACGGGTCCACTAAAGTCCACACGGGTCCACTAGAGACCACACGGGTCCACTAGAGTCCACACGGGTCCACTAGAGTCCACACGGGTCCACTAGGGTCCACACGGGTCCACTAGAGTCCACACGGGTCCACTAGAGACCACACGGGTCCACACGAGTCCACTAGAGACCACACAGGTCCACTAGGGTCCACACGGGTCCACACGGGTCCACTAGAGACCACACGGGTCCACTAGAGACCACACGGGTCCACACGGGTTCACTAGAGTCCACCCGGGTCCACACGGGTCCACTAGAGTCCACACGGGTCCACTAGAGTCCACACGGTTCCACTAAGGTCCACACGGTTCCACTAGGGTCCACTATGATCCACACGGTTACACTAGGGTCCACAAGGGTCCACACGGGTCCACTCGAGACCACAAGGGTCCACTAGAGACCACACGGGTCCACCAGGGTCCACACGGGTCCACTAGGGTCTACACGGGTCCAATAGCGACCACACGGGTCCACTAGAGTCTACACGTGTCCACACGGGTCCACACGGGTCCACTAGGGTCCACACGGGTCCACTAGAGACCACACGGGTCCACTAGTGACCACACGGGTCCACTAGTGACCACACGGGTCCACTAGAGTCCACTAGAGACCACACGGGTCCACTAGAGTCCACTAGAGTCCACACGGGTCCACTAGGGTCCACACGGGTCCACTAGAGACCACACGGGTCCACACGGGTCCACTAGAGTCCACTAGAGACCACACGGGTCCACTAGAGACCACACGGGTCCACTAGAGTCCACTAGAGACCACAGGGTCCACTAGGGTCCACACGGGTCCACTAGGATCCACAGGGGTCCACTAGTCCACACGGGTCCACTAGAGTCCACACGGGTCCACTAGAGTCCACTAGAGTCCACACGGGTCCACTAGAGTCCACACGGGTTCACTAGAGACCACACGGGTCCACACAGGTCCACACAGGTCTACTAGAGACCACACGGGTCCACTAGAGTCCACACGGGTCCACTAGGGTCCACTAGAGTCCACACGGGTCTACTAGAGACCACACGGGTCCACTAGGGTCCACTAGAGTCCACTAGGGTCCACTAGAGACCACACGGGTCCACATGGGTCCACTCTCCTCTCAACCTTTGTTTTAAGAAGTCATTACCAAACTTTGTAATCAAAACTGAAGTGATTCAAGTGTTTTGTTCATTCAAATGGTTCATTCAGGGGCATTGCTATACTGTGTCGAGATAGCTGTAAAGGTGCTGCTCTGGGCTAGTTGTTTTGCAGAAGGCCTTTCCTTCAAGCAGGCCTTTCATTCAAGTATGTTATTCATTAAAATGTACTAAAATGGTGAGACCATTTCAATATGCAGAAAGATACCAGCGCCTACATTATCGCTCTTTTTAGACGTATACAATGCAAACCAAGGCCCTAATAAAAAAGGATGTGAATTTATTCTAAATATTCACATATCTGCAATTATAAAGCTTAGTTATTTTCAACACACACAAAAGTGTAATGCTGATATTCACATCTCTAGCTAAACCTACATAATCGTCAATATGCTGCAGCAGTACTGCCATCTTTCAGAGACGGGGTGGACAAGGCTGACGATGAGTAGGTCAGAGACATGATTTACCTCTTCTGCAGAGGATAAGTTCATTAGAGTAACCAGCCTCAGACATTGCAGCCCAAATAAATGATTCACAGAGTTCAAGTAACAGACACATGAACTGTTCAGAGGAGATTGCGTGAATCAGTCCTTCACGGTCGAATTGCTACAAAGAAACCAATACTAAAGGTCACCAATAAGAAGAAGACTTGATTGGACCAAGAAACACGAGCAATGGATATTAGACCAGTGACAATCTGTCCTGAAGTTTTTTGGTTCCAACCGCCGTGTCTTTGTGAGACGCAGAGTAGTTGAATGGATGATTTCTGCATGTGTGGTTCCCACCGTGAAGCATGGAGGAGGAGGTGTGATGGTGTTTTGCTGGTTTGTTTTTCAACACGACAATGACCCAACACACATCCAGGCTGTGCAAGGGCTATTTGACCAAGATGGAGAGTGATGGATCAAATCAAATCAAGTGTATTTGTCACATACACATGGTTAGCAGATGTTAATGCGAGCGTAGCGAAATGCTTGTGCTTCTAGTTCTGACAATGCAGTAATAACCAACGGGTAATCTGGCTAACAATTCCAAAACTCCTAGCTTATACACACAAGTGTAAAGGGATAAAGAATATGTACATAAAGATATATGAATGAGTGATGGTACAGAGCGGCATAGGCAAGATGCAGTAGATGGTATCGAGGACAGTATATACATATGAGATGAGTATGTAAACAAAGTCGCATAGTTAAAGTGGCTAGTGATACATGTATTACATAAAGATGCAGTAGATGATATAGAGTACAGTATATACGTATCCATATGAGATAAATAATGTAAACTATGTAAATTACTAATGTAAATTATATTAAGTAGCATTGTTTAAAGTGGCTAGTGATATATTTTACCTCAATTCCCATTATTAAAGTGGCTGGAGTTGAGTCAGTGTGTTGGCAGCAGCCACTCAATGTTAGTGGTGGCTGTTTAACAGTCTGATGGCTGGAGTGCTGCATCAGATGACCTGGTCTCCACAATCACCTGACCTCAATCTTTTGGGATGAGTTGGACCGCAGAGTGAAGGGAAAGCAGCCAACAAGTGCTCAGCATATGTGGGAACTCCTTCAAGACCGTTGGAAATGCATTCCTCATGAAGCTGGTTAAGAGAATGCCAAGAGTGTGCAAAGCTGTCATCAAGACAAAGGGTGGCTATTTTGAAGAATCAAAAATATAAAATATATTTTGATTTGTTTAACAATTTTTGGGGGGTTACTACACGATTGCATGTGTGTTATTTCATAGTTTTGATGTCTTCACTATTATTCCACAATGTAGAAATAAGTAAAAATTAAGAAAAACCAAAGAATGAGTAGGTGTGTCCAAACTTTTGCCATGAATATGGGCGAAAGTATTCGGAAAACAAGTGTGTAGTTAATTTGTGACAGAGTTCTTCACTCAGAGAAGAGAGAGAGATTTTATAGTATTATTCAGTTCACTGCTCTGTATGGACGTGAGGTATCATAGCTACACTAAATGGGACAAGCAATCCAACAGAAATACTGTAGAAATATTTGAAACACCAACAAATGCATGTAGGGCCGAATTAGGCCGGTCTACGTTGATAGACATCCCCTCTAAAAAAGAGCGCCCCCCCCCCCCCCCCCCCCCCATAGTGTCAAAGCGGGATTATGATTTTAAGAGCGCCAAATGTCTTGATGCATCTGAAGTATAGTATTGAATCTAGTCCATAATATTATGTGTCACTGGCCAACACACACACAACCCCATAGTGTCAAAGCGGGATTATGATTTTATAAATGTTTATAATTTTTTTTTTTTTTTAGTATTCAACCCCTTGTTATGGCAAGCCTAAATAAGTTCAGGAGTACCAATTTCATTGACTACCTCATCTCTGTACCCCACACATACAATGATCTATAAGGCAATGAATTTAAAAACACAGATTCATCCAAAGACCAGGGAGGTTTTCCAATGCTTCACAGAGAAGGGCACCTATTGGTAGATGGGTACAAATTAAAAGCAGACATTGAATATCCCTTTGAGCATGGTGAAGTTATTAATTACACTTTAGACGGTGTATCAATACACCCAGTCACTACAAAAATACAGGCGACCTTCCTAATTCAGTTTCCGGGGATTATCTCCTCATGGCCACAGTATAGAAAGAGAGTGAAGTTTCATAGAGAACAAAGGAATTTCTTCCACCTCACAGAACTTGAGGTCCGAACAACATTTATGTTCTGGAGAAGGTATAAAAGATCGGTGAAGCTAAGAACTGGTCCGTTTGGTACAATTTGTGAAACTCATGTGAGACAATTACCATAACGCCACATTACCATACCGCTGTTTATATAATAGCCTCAGATATGAGGCTTACATCTAATTGTTGTATAAGATGAATGAGTGAGGATGATACTGTTTGTGAAATTGTGTCATGTGATTTTGGACTGTTTAATGGAGGAAACTCCAATTCCCTAAAATGTTTCACTAAGTCCTTGGCACGCCCCCAGGGGCACAGACAGGACACGGCGTCATGAGCCCTTTTCTATGTTCCGAATAAAACCCCCACCTGGGTTTTTCTATCACGAGACCAGCTTACCTCGATAACGCGTGGGCCAAGGTTTGAGACCGAGCTTACCTCAAATTATGAGAGCGCTAAGGGTTGAGACGAGACCAGTACCTCTATCATAGAGGGAAATAAGGTTCAAGTAGATTGCTGAATCTTTTAACCATCCCACGTGGTTAAACTCTTAGACTATCGATACCGACAGAATAAGAACAAGTCTTTGATATTAATTACTAGTCTGCAGCTAGGAATTCGGTATCATTGAACGCGAAGACCGACAACCGCCGAAACATCTATTCTATAACGACATGAATGAATGTCGCTCTGAACTACCCATTATAACCATGAGAGAGAGACTCCAACAGAAACAAACTTTTCAACAGAAACCCCGACGACACACTGAGCGTAAATAAATATTGATTGCAATTGTTCCCGAATGAGTGAGCGTTCATGTGCAAAGGATTAGCATTTCAATTGTTATAATTATCAACTGTGTGTCGTCTTATCTCAGTCGACCCCCACTTCCCTTTTGTACACCAAGCCGCGATGCCGGTTTATCCCACTAGGGAAACTCCGTTATCATTTCCTTGTAACTATCTACTGTTTGTTTATGCATTTCTGTGAATTACTTAGTTAGTAAATAAATGATTTAAGACAATTGATGTATGGATGACTCATAGTGAAGACTGGGTTCGTGCAGATAACCAACAATTTACAACGTTTGGAATGAGACTAAAGTGAGGTAAAATAAATAATTCATTCATTCGAAGACTAATTGATCAGATATTAAAATATCTGAAAAGTTGTATTAGGAAAATTATAACTTTGTAATCTGAATATTTTCCTTGGTGCCCCTACTTCCTAGTTAATTACATTTGCCTGATTAGTTAATCACGAAATGCTAATTACAGAGAATCTTTGATAAAAACTAAAAGTCTTCAGTTAATGATAGTAAAGACACGACACCTGAATGACAGAGTGAAAAGAAGGAATCCTGTACAGAATAATTGCTCATGGTCACATGATGTGGTAGCCCTTCCTGCGTACTTCAAAACCAGCGTCTTTTTTCAGACAAGAGGGAATTTCCTCATGGTTTAATGGTCTAAGACATAGGATGCTCCCGTGGGAAGCATCATATCCCGTGTTTTACATCGGCAGGACAGAACGGCTGCGTCGGGTAAACTCAAGGAGGGTGGGGCGCGGTCTCAAATATAAAAAAATGTCAATGTTACTTTTTTTGGGGCGACCCGACCGTATTCACAAAGAAATGTGCATTATAGATCTATCATTCTCATTGAAAGCCAGTCTAAGAAGTGGTAGATCTACTCTGTACGCTATGTCTGTGTTTCCCGTTCTTAAGTTTTGTTATTGCATCTTTTACTTATGGTTTTGTACACCAGCTTCAAAAAAGCTCAAAATACTATATTGTAGAAAGTACTAAAAATAAAGAAAAACCCTTTAATGAGTAGGTGTCCAAACGTTTGACTGGATCTTATTTATGAAAACGCATTGAACGGATGTGGGTGGAGCCTACTTAAGGGTGCAAATTTTAAAAAGGCCGATGTGTAAAACTTAAGAGCAGAGTAGTAAGAGCAGTGTTTTTCTCTCAACTATACTGAACAAAAATATAACATTTCTTGTAAGAAACCAGCATGTCATCTATGCAACTAAAAAAAAACGAACAGCGACGAACAGCGACACATACATACCTTCACTCTTCCCGCATTTGGCAAATCTGACCATAAATCCTCCTGATTCCTGCTTATAAGCGGATACTAAGCTACAGGACTGTTTCACTAGCAGAATGAAATATGTTCCAAGATTCATCCAATGGCATTACCAGCTCAGTCACCGGGCTTCATCAATAAGTGAATCAACAACGTCGTCCCAAAAGTGACCGTACGTACATATCCCAACCAGAAGCCATGGATTACAGGCAACATCCGCACTGACACACTTCTAGGAAATCCCGCTATGCCCTCCACCGAACAATCAAACAGGCAAAGTGTCAATACGGCTGAGAAGGAATCCACCGGCTCTGACACTCGTCGCATGTGGCTTAAAAACTATCATGGTGTAGAAAGAGAAACCCAGCCGTGAGCTGGCCAGTGATGCGTGCCTACCAGACAAGCTAAATGCCTTCTATGCTCACTTCCGAGCCAATTAACACTGAACCATGCGAGAGCATTTTCAACTTCTCCCTGACCCAGTCTGAAATACCTACATGTTTCAAGAGGACAACAATAGTCCCTGTGCATAAGAATGCCAAGGTAACATGTCTAAATGACTATCGCCCCATAGCACTCACACACAATAAATACATTGCTCTGGCAACAGTGGCAACCAGCCATTAATTCAAATAAAGCATTTACTGAATTGAATTGAGAGAGAGACCACAGCAGGTGGGTTCCCGCTCCTTGGCTCCCCGAACATCACCACACCACCTGGTCACAGCACAGCAGCTCTCGCAGCATGCCAAGATCCACCAGCCCCATGGAGCAGCTGGCCGTACCTGCCTGCCACACACACGCTCTGGGCTCCAGGACAGCCTGTCTGCCCGCCTGGCTGCCTGGCCAGCTGGAACCCTAGGAGACACCAGCTGCAGCGGAGACCAGAACACACGGAGGAGAGGTCTTCAAATCGTCTCACACAAAAAACAGGCCCAACAAAGCCGTAACCGTCAGCGAGAGAGGGTGGTGTTCCCCAAAATCAGGCTAACAGTGTAATAAAAAAAATGAAGCCCACGGCCTCAAAGACAAACAGGGAGATGACCCCTCTAAAATAAATGTAAAAACATGATTTCTGTTAAAATACTAAATTGAAGGGGAGGCCATATCCATTCCATTATCTACATTCCAAACCAATATTTGGGTATTTAAATGGTTTCCATCTTCCTCCCAGAGGAATACTGTTCCCTTTGATTCCCCGTTCCAGTTGATCACTAAGAACATTAGTATTTCACGACTAATCTAACGGGATTAAGGGAATGCCCCCCCAACACTACTGTGGACAGTTCAGGAAGTAGAAGCTGTGTGTTAATACGTGTCTGTGTTCCGTCCCGGTCGGGCGGTTCCTCTGTGTTCTGTCACGGTAGTGGTTAGAGGAGGTTTATTTGTGTGAATCAGGCCTTCATGGTCAAATTGCTGTAGTCTCCTCCAAACAGTGGATGTTGAGATGTGTCTGCTACTTGAACTCTGTGAAGCATTAATTGGGATGCAATCTGAGGTGCAGTTAACTCTAATAAACTTATCCTCTGTAGCAGAGGTAACTATGGGTCTTCCTTTCCTGTGGCGGTCCTCATGAGAGACAGTTAACTCGAATGAACGTATCCTCTGCAGCAGAAGTAACTCTGGGTCTTCCTTTCCTGTGGCGGTCCTCATGAGAGACAGTTAACACGAATGAACGTATCCTCTGCAGCAGAGGTAACTCTGGGTCTTCCTTTCCTGTGGTGGTCCTCATGAGAGCCAGTTTCATCATAGCGCTTGATGGTTTTTGCGACTGCACTTGAAAAAACTTTCAAAGTTATGGAAATGATCCAGAATTGACTGACCTTCATGTCTTAAAAGTAATGATGGACTGTCGTTTCTCTTTGCTTATTTAAGCTGTTCTTGCCATAATATGGACTTATCCCTATTTGGTAAAATACCATCTTCTGTATACCACCCCTACCTCGTCACAACACAACTGATTGGTTCAAACGCACTAAGAAGGAAAGAAGTTCCACAAATTAACCTTGAACAAGGCACACCTGTTAATTGAAATGCATTCCAGGTGACTATGTCATGAAGCTGGTTGAGAGAACGCCAACAGTGTGCAAAGCTGTCATAATACTTTTTAGGTCGCTACATTTCATGTGTGTTATTTCATAGTTTTTATATCTTCACTATTATAATACAAAGTAGGAAAAATAAATAATAATAAAATAGTAAAAATAAAGAAAAACCCTTGAATGAGGTGCAAGCAAACTTTTGACCGGTACCCCCCCATCCCGTCCTCTCGCCCGTGTATCCCGTCCTCGTCCTCTCGCCCGTGTACCCCCCATCCCCTCGCCCATGTACCCCCCCATCCCCGTCCTCTCGCCCATGTACCCCCCCATCCCCGTCCTCTCGCCCGTGTATCCCGTCCCCGTCCTCTCGCCCGTGTATCCCGTCCCCCCTCTCGTCCTCTTGCCCGTGTACCCCCCCCCCGTCCTCTCGCCCGTGTACCCCCCCCCCCCGTCCTCTCGCCCGTGTACCAGTCACACTGTACTGTATAAAGTATGTGGACACCTGCTCATCCAACATCTCATTCCAAATCGGGTCTGTCCTCTGCCAGGAAGCCTTGATCAGCACAACAGGTGGTGGCAATGAAGCTCCTGATGAACAGTTCTAGCAGTTTGGAACTCGGTAGTGAGTGTTGCAACCGAGGACGATTTTCATGAGCTACGCGCTTCAACACTCGGCGGTCCCGTTCTGTGAGCTTGTGTGGCCTACCACTTTGCAGATGAGCCGTTGTTGCTCCTAGACTTTTCCACTTCACAATAACAGCACTTAGTTGATCGGGGTAGCACTAGCAGGACAGAAATTTGACGAACTGACTTGTTGGAAAGGTGATGATAATGCCACGTTCAAAGTCACTGAGCTCTTCAGTAAGGCCATTCTACTGCCCGTGTGCTCCATTTTATACACCTGTCAGCAACGGGTATGGCTGAAATAGCTGAATCTACTAATTTGAAGGGGTGTCCCCACACACACACTGCATTCGGAAAGTATTTACAAACCTACATTTTTTTCCCACATTTTGTTACGTTACAGCCTTATTCTAAAATGGATTAAATAGTTTTTTCACAACACAATGACAAAGCAAAAGTCCGGGCCACTCAAGGAGACTGAGCCACTGCTGGATTGTTTTGGCTGTGAGCTTAGGGTCGTTGTCCTGTTGGAAGGTTAACCTTCGCCCCAGTCTGAGCACATTTTCATCAAGGATCTCTGTGCTGTCAATATATTGAAGATAAAAAACAAGCAAAAACAGACTGATGGAAGAGTCCCCATACATACCACTACGCCAGTCGAGAAGTTTTAATGGAGACATGGAAGCTTTAGTTTTTAGCGAGTCCAACCACACAAGGAACAAAGACAAAACTCCTGATCACTCAAGAGTAACATTTATATACACCCAGGAGGAGAAAAAAGTAGGCACTGCCTACTCCAGACAACTCGTTTTATTTTTTAAATCATATGAGCAAAAAATATTTCATTTTATTTGGAATGCTAAACCAGACAGGATTAAACATGCATATTTATATAATGATAATTTTGGAGGCTGAAATTATTAAATTATACAATATTAAAGCATTAAACCTCTCATTAAAAGCTTCACTCACATTAATTGGTTTGCCAGTAGATTATAAGGCTCAGCCTTCATACAGACCGCAACTTCTCATTTTCCAATTAACTGAAAATTAAACTTTGTTCAACATATCACCCTTTCCTAAAAACAATCCATACAAAGCTGGTTACAATGAAATGTTATCCTCCAGAAAAAGACACAACTAATAATACAACTACTATTATGGTTAAACTCAAATATACGGATTGATAAATAACAAAATAATTGCTCAGAGCATTTTGAGAAATGCTCTCCTCTCTTTAGTCGCCAACGGATCAACGCTTCGACACGGAGGATCTCACATTGACTTTACTTTTTATTATTTTAAATTAAGATGTTTCAGATTAACCAACGTGACAATGATTTTGAGAAATGAACATTGTTGATATGAAAACTGTTCCACAAAAATGCACAGATGAAAAAGCACAAACTGTTATGCAGAACGGTGGGATAAATTGTACGTTTTCCCGTTAAAACATGAAGTCTTTATAAAATAATTGCCTCCACATTTCCATGGTTGGATTTTGTATATAGCCTGATAATATGAAATAAAAAACTTTTCAGGTTTCAAAACAATGAAGTATGTTTTCAAAATGCCTCCAGCTAACCTTGTAGTGGTGGATGACGCTCTGATAGACTGTTGAATTGTGAAATGGGAGACGCACTTCAATTACCAGTTGAGAAATTGAAAAATCGCAGCTATTTTTTTTTAAATGAAAACTGTTAACGTGCGAATGCATCTAGAATTGCTGCATATGTTCTACTCCGGCAGCAACAGGAGAAATCTCTCCCAGGCTCTGTATGCTGTGAGTGTGTGATAGTGGTGTTGGATAAATAAGATGCATGATGGCTAACAAAAGACAAATTTAATTATGCAAATGGACCTACACACAGATAAGCATGGTGGTCAAAAAATTGTACTTCAACTGGTATTTTCATCAGTGAATAAAAAGCAACGTTTTTTTTTTTCCCTCTCGGTCATTTTGGGCAGCAACAGATGTCACAAGGTGGCCCTTTCGGGGTGTAAATTGTGGACCCACCCCCCCGCCCCCTCGCTCACCCACATCAGGTTTTACAACAGTCATAAATTCCTGCTTTAGAAACTCTCTTCGCTGCCATGGAGCACGGAGGGAGAGCACAGAGGGAGAGCACAGAGGGAGAGCACGGAGGGAGAGCACGGAGGGAGAGCACGGAGGGAGAGCACGGAGGGAGAGCACGGAGGGAGAGCACGGAGGGAGAGCACGGAGGGAGAGCACGGAGGGAGAGCCCGGAGGGAGAGCCCGGAGGGAGAGCACGGAGGGAGGGCACGGAGGGAGAGCACGGAGGGAGAGCACAGAGGGAGAGCCCGGAGCAGCCACTCTAAGAACAGTTCCCGAATGGTACTCTGAAGTATCCATTATAACAACTACGATAGACTGTGACTCCTGGGGAACGCACCTTTCTGTCAATACTCTCCAGCAGATGGACCAGCGACCACAGAGAGAGAAAAGACAAATACTCGTAAATATGTAAATTGCAATTTATTTTCGAATGAGCGGTAGTTCTCGTAAGGTATTAGCAATTTCTATGAGTGTAGTTCTGAGTTTCCCCCTTCCCTTTGTCTACCAAGTCGTCATATCCGTTTCATCCACTTGGGAAAGTCTTTGTATTATGTAATACTAATTGTGGGTGTGTTTCATGTATTTCTGTGATTTGATTAGTAAGTTAGAGTGGAGGACAGAGGAGCTTCTTAAAGAAGAAGTTACAGGTCTGTGAGAGCCAGAAATCTTGCTTGTTTGTAGGTGACCAAATACTTATTTTGTATTTTGCTGATTCATAATTTTGTACAGATATCCAAGGCTTTGCGACGTTCAGTAATGAGAACTGATGATGTCATAATAATACATTAATAGAAGACTCGAGAAGATATGAAAATAGTAGATTCGGGAAAACATTTTCCCGTGGTGCCGACTTCCTAGTTAATCACGTAATAATAATTATTATTACACAGAGAATTGATTTTATAAAATAAGTCTTCACATTTAATGATAGTCAGACGACACAGTCATATAATAAAAAATAAATAAAAACACTTTTCATCTACTTTTGGGGGCCAAAAGCAGCTAACAGAAACCCTGAACAGATTATACTATAAACTACAGCTTACTGCTAACAAAGGAGCTAAACAATATTAGTCATGTTTATATAATATGCGCTACTTATTACATGTTGTGTTTTAAATTGTGTACAATTACATTCTCTGTATTGTTCCCGGGGCAAATGAGACCTAAGTCTCAAGGTGTTTTCAACAGTTAAATGGAAGTTAATAGATAATGCTTCTTAATATAAAATGGCAGATTAGACGGTGTGTGTGTGTTCGTGACCATTTCATCACAGAGAGGAGGGTGAGACATACAGACCCTTATTCCAGGAGCACTCTTCTTCGCCTCAGCCTTCAACTTCGTCAACTTCAGAGCTGACTTGGTCTTCTTGTAGTCTTGTTTACCTGAAATATAAAATGGACATAGATATAATATACACTGCTCACTGCTATATCTACTGTAGTCACCCCTTCTCCTACTGTATCAGCATCATGGAGGTACTATAATACTATATCTACTGTAGTGACCCCTTCTCCTACTATATCAGCATCATGGAGGTACTATAATACTATATACTATATCTACTGTAGTGACCCCTTCTCCTACTATATCAGCATCATGGAGGTACTATAATACTATATACTATATCTACTGTAGTCACCCCTTCTCCTACTATATCAGCATCATGGAGGTACTATAATACTATATAATATATCTACTGTAGTGACCCCTTCTCCTACTATATCAGCATCATGGAGGTACTATAATACTATATACTATATCTACTGTAGTCACCCCTTCTCCTACTATATCAGCATCATGGAGGTACTATAATACTATATAATATATCTACTGTAGTGACCCCTTCTCCTACTATATCAGCATCATGGAGGTACTATAATACTATATCTACTGTAGTCACCCCTTCTCCTACTACACTGCTCAAAAAAATAAAAGGGAACACTTAAAACAACACAATGTAACTCCAAGTCAATCACACTTCTGTGAATTCAAACTGTCCACTTAGGAAGCAACACTGATTGACAATAAATTTCACATGCTGTTGTGCAAATGGAATTGACAACAGGTGGAATTATAGGCAATTAGCAAGACACCCCCAATAAAGGAGTGGTTCTGCAGGTGGTGACCACAGACCACTTCTCAGTTCCTATGCTTCCTGGCTGATGTTTTGGTCACTTTTGAATGCTGGCGGTGCTTTCACTCTAGTGGTAGCCTGAGACGGAGTCTACAACCCACACAAGTGGCTTAGGTAGTGCAGCTCATCCAGGATGGAACATCAATGCGAGCTGTGGCAAGAAGGTTTGCTGTGTCTGTCAGCGTAGTGTCCAGAGCATGGGAGGCGCTACCAGGACATCAGGAGATGTGGAGGAGTCCGTAGGAGGGCAACAACCCAGCAGCAGGACCGCTACCTCCGCCTTTGTGCAAGGAGGAGCACTGCCAGAGCCCTGCAAAATGACATCCAGCAGGCCACAAATGTGCATGTGTCTGCTCAAACGGTCAGAAACAGACTCCATGAGGGCCCGAGACGTTTGGCATTTGCCAGAGAACACCAAGATTGGCAAATTCGCCACTGGCGCCCTGTGCTGTTCACAGACGTGACAGAGTCTGGAGACGCCGTGGTGAACAAACTGCTGCCTGCCACATCCTCCAGCGTGACCGGTTTGGGGGCCCACCAACGCCACGTTGCACCATAGACTGTCCAGGAGTTGGCGGATGCTTTAGTCCAGGTCCGGGAGGAGATCCCTCAGGAGACCACCTCATCAGGAGCATGCCCAGGCGTTGTAGGGAGGTCATACAGGCACGTGGAGGCCACACACAGTACTGAGCCTCATTTTGACTTGTTTTAAGGACATTATATCAAAGTGTGATCAGCCCGTAGTGTGGTTTTCCACTTTAATTTTCAGTGTGACTCCAAATCCAGACCTCCATGGGTTGATAAATTTGATTTCCATTGACAATTTGTGTGATTTTGTTGTCAGCACATTCAACTACGTAAAGAAAAAAGTATTTAATAAGAATATTTAATTCATTCAGATCTAGGATGTGTTATTTTAGTGTTCCCTTTATTTTTTTGAGCAGTGTATATATATATATATATATATATATATATATATATATATATATATATATATATATATATATATATATAAAATCAATGTAAGAAATATATGACGAAAAAAAAAACAATGAATGAGGATGAGGACTGTGGTAATTGTATTTAATTAACTGCTCACACACACAAAGTGAGATATTTGTGTGCATGGTTCAGTTTGGATTCTAAACAGCTGTTCTTTCTGAGGTGAAGCGGACAAACTGGTCACCAGGTAGGGTGGAGGGGCGGAAAGGAGTAGAGGAGAGAGGTAGAGAGGTGTCCTTGGTGACTCCAGCAGAATGCCCAGGGTGAGGTCTGGCAGAGTGCTGTCAACACACAGGGCCAATTTACAGACACACTCCTAGATAGTTAGCGTCTAAACACACTCCTAGATAGTTAGCGTCTAAACACACTCCTAGACAGTTACCGTCTAAACACACTCCTAGACAATCACTCTGGAACAAATAGGCCTTGGCCTCCCACATCCAGATGGATGGGGCAGAGTCTGCCTCTCTCTCTCTGACACTACTCCAGCACTGTGCGTGTATATATGGTAATCAGGGTGGAACAGACTGGGGGAAAGAAATCATTAGCAGACAGAACGTCAAACAGAATGTCTGGTGGTAAATCTCTACAGGTTCACAACTATTTAATTCAGAATTGAAGAATGATACTCAAGAGGGCACAAAATGATTCCACTTAAAACCAAAATGTAACAATTGCTTGAGTGGCTTCTAAATTTCACCTGTTATAGTGTAAAACACCATACGACTGGGCCTAGGTTAAACTAGTTGTATCAGCTTGTGAAAGCATTACCAGCCTGCACCTGGAATGCTTTGGTCATTTAGATGTATTACGGATCCCCATTACTCTTCCTGGGGTCCAACATTGATACGGTTACATACAACATCACATAACACAGTGTGTTCCCTCAGGCCACTACTCTACTACCACACATCTGCAATACAACATCCATGTGTACGTGTGTAGAGTGTGTGTGTCTCTCTTCACACAGTCCACACTGTTCCATAAGGTGTATTTTTATCTGTTTTTTAAATCTGATTCTCCAGCTGCATCAGTTACCTGATGTGGAATAGAGATCCATGTAGTCATGGCTCTATGTCATACTGTGGAATAGAGTTTCATGTAGTCATGGCTCTATGTAGTACTGTGGAATAGAGTTCCATGTAGTCATGGCTCTATGTAGTACTGTGGAATAGAGTTCCATGTAGTCATGGCTCTATGTAGTACTGTGGAATAGAGTTCCATGTAGTCATGGCTCTATGTAGTACTGTGGAATAGAGTTCCATGTAGTCATGGCTCTATGTAGTAATGTGGAATAGAGTTCCATGTAGTCATGGCTCTATGTAGTACTGTGGAATAGAGTATCATGTAGTCATGGCTCTATGTAGTACTGTGGAATAGAGTTCCATGTAGTCATGGCTCTATGTAGTACTGTGGAATAGAGTTCCATGTAGTCATGGCTCTATGTAGTACTGTGGAATAGAGTTCCATGTAGTCATGGCTCTATGTAGTAATGTGGAATAGAGTTCCATGTAGTCATGGCTCTATGTAGTACTGTGCTCCTTCCATAGTCTGTTCTGGACTTGGGGACTGTGAAGAGACCTCTGGAGGCATGTCTTGTGGGGTATGCATGGGTGTAGAGACTAAATAACTCCAGTAATTGTGTTCCGCGTGCAGGGAGAGATTAGTCAGTAAACTTCCTGTCATCGCAGTGTTAAATATAGTCTGCCCTATATGAAGAGACAAATTTTAAATAATTATACATTATTTGTGGCTTTGCCTTACAGGTAGGTTTTTGGACAACAATGGCATTTAATCACACACAATATCACAGGACTCAGGGTTAGGGAGGAGCTGTGGGTGGTGAAGAGCAAGATGTGGGTTAGGGTTAGGGTTAGGGTTAGGGTCAGGGTTAGGGTTAGGGTCAGGGTTAGGGAGGAGCTGTGGGTGGTGAAGAGCAAGATGTGGGCGATGGACGGAGAGCCATACACGGTTTTCCTTAACGGTCTGAGAGATATCAAAAACGTGTTTAAAAACCAAAAGAACGGTTTGTTGAATGTGTAGAACGGTTAGACAGGGGTTACCGGTACAGAGTTAACGGTTTAGATCAGGGGTTACCGGTACAGAGTTAACGGTTTAGATCAGGGATTACCGGTACAGAGTTAACGGTTTAGATCAGGGGTTACCGGTACAGAGTTAACGGTTTAGATCAGGGGTTACCGGTACAGAGTTAACGGTTTAGATCAGGGGTTACCGGTACAGAGTTAACGGTTTAGATCAGGGGTTACCGGTACAGAGTTAACGGTTTAGATCAGGGGTTACCGGTACAGAGTTAACGGTTTAGATCAGAGGTGGTTAGTGGATTATCTGACATGGGGGAGATGAAGACCCACTCAATTCCTCCCAGAAAAAAAATGGGGCAATCACTCATCAGCTTATGCAATCCACACATGATGATATGCGAAAAATGTTTCCACAACTAATGACTGGGAGAGAAAACTACGGCGACATCAACAGGTTGTCACGAATGGACAGAGACATCAATCAACATAATAAACCGACTGTCAGAGTTGTGCAGGTTTCCGAGTAAAACCAAACAACATAATTCGTTCAGCAGAAGAGAAACCTGGTGTATATGTAATTATTATGGGATTTCTGGTCACTGTGGCAGCGAGAATGTCGGAAAAGTGATTTTATGAGAAGAAGTGGCCAGGAGAAGATGGGTCCGTGTAAGGGAAAATGGAATCAAGACAACAGCCCCAATGACAATGTTGATGCAGAAATGTAAGAAGCTCTCCCCATCTCAGCAGCAGAGGTTGCTAGATGCTGTGGAGGTAAACTGACAGACTCCCTCCCCTCTTACGTCCCATCTCAACTGGCATACAAATGAAAATTAGATGGAATATAAAGTGAACATGATGGTTAATAACGTTTCAGTAGATACGGGTGCTGAAGTCATTGTATCTTATGTGTCGTGTCTTTGGCTATGCCGGAAAAAGTGATATGACATGCTATTCTATAAAATAACTTATCCGTAATTAATATTACCTGATTGAGCTAATCATGTAAAATGTAATTAACTAGAGAGTCTGGGCACCACAAAATAATATTTATAGAGCTGTTATCTTCCAAATAAACTCTTAAAGACCTCGTAATATTTTACATCAATAGCAGTCAATATTAATCGTCACCTTAATTGAGTCTCATCTGAAAGTTTTAAATTCTGCACGAACCCTGGCTAACAAGCTGAATCAGCAATGCAATATTGGGTTTCATTATTTATTTACTAAATACCTAATTAATCACACAGAATTACATATACAAAGAATTAATTAAACCTCAATTGCAAATTATGTCATAAAGGAAAACGTCCCTAGCGGACAGAACAGATATGACAGCTTGTTACACAAAAGAAAAGGGCAGGGTTTGAGTGAAGGAGCGGGAAGACTGAGGAACAAAGGGTAGAAGCTGTGCTATCGTAAATACAGTATCTTATGCATTCTAAATTACAGGCCATTTGGAAAAGGAGAATGCAATAAATATTTACTCTGAGCTGCGCTTCAGTAGGTTGGTGGTAGATGGAAGGCCGTGTTGCCCAACCGAGTCCTTTGAAGAATGTCTCTGGTGGTCAATTGGATACGTTGTAGTAACGTCATTGTGTGATAGACGGGATACTCTGTCTGTTCCTTCCTAACCCTCGTTTGCAGTTTCTGTTGCTAACTCAACGGCTAGGAGGTATCACTTCTGTAGTGAATAAGAGTTCAAAGTTCATTCAAAGTTTGAAATATCCAATAAATGTCGTTCCACTTCATGATTGTTGTTGATTCTTCACAAAAAAATACAGTTTTATATCTTTATGTTTGAAGCCTGAAATGTGGCAAAAGGTCGCAAAGTTCAAGGGGGCCGAATATTTTCGCAAGGCACTGTATATGCAGGGGGTACTGGTACAGAGTCAATGTGGAGGCTATTTACAGGGAATTACGGTACAGAGTCAATGTGGAGGCTATATGCAGGGGGTACTGGTACAGAGTCAATGTGGAGGCTATATGCAGGGGGTACTGGTACAGAGTCAATGTGGAGGCTATATGCAGGGGATACTGGTACAGAGTCAATGTGGAGGCTATATACAGGGTGTACTGGTACAGAGTCAATGTGGAGGCTATATACAGGGGGTACTGGTACAGAGTCAATGTGGAGGCTATATACAGGGAATTACGGTACAGAGTCAATGTGGAGGCTATATACAGGGGGTACTGGTACAGAGTCAATGTGGAGGCTATATACTGGGTATTACGGTACAGAGTCAATGTGGAGGCTATATACAGGGAATTACGGTACAGAGTCAATGTGGAGGCTATATACAGGGGGTACTGGTACAGAGTCAATGTGGAGGCTATATACAGGGGGTACTGGTACAGAGTCAATGTGGAGGCTATATACAGGGAATTACAGTACAGAGTCAATGTGGAGGCTATATACAGGGGGTACTGGTACAGAGTCAATGTGGAGGCTATATACAGGGGGTACTGGTACAGAGTCAATGTGGAGGCTATATACAGGGAATTACGGTACAGAGTCAATGTGGAGGCTATATACAGGGTGTTACGGTACAGAGTCAATGTGGAGGCTATATACAGGGTATTACGGTACAGAATCAATGTGGAGGCTATATACAGGGGGGTGCCAGAGTCAATGTGCTAGGGCACCGGTTAATTGAGGTAGTATGTACATGTAGGTAGAGTTAATTAAAGTGACTATGCATAGATGACAAACAGAGAGCGGCAGTGGAGGGGGGGGGGGGCAATGTGAATCATCTGGGTAGCCATTTGACTAGATGTTCAGGATGGCTTGGGGGCAGAAGCTGTGTAGAAGCCTTCGGTACTGCTTGCTGTGTGGTAGCAGAGAGAACAGTCTATGACTGGGGTGGCTGGAGTCTGACAATTGGTATAGAGGTCCTGGATGGCAGGAAGCTTGACGTACTGGGCCATACGCATTACCCTATGTAGTGCCTTACGGTCGGAGGCCAAGGTGTTGCCATACCAGGCAGTGATGCAACCATGCTCTCGATGGTGCAGCTGTAGAACATTTTGAGGACCCATGCCAAATCTTTTCAGTCTCCTGAGGGAGAATAGGTTTTGTCGTGCCCTCTTCACGACTGTCATGGTGTGCTTGGATCATGTTAGTTTGTTGGTGATGTGAACACCAAGGAACTTGAAGCTCTCAACCTGCTCCACGACAGCCCCGTCGATGAGAATGGGGGCGCGCTCGGTCCTCCTTTTCCACAATCATCTCCTTAGTCTTGATCATGTTGGAGGGAGAGGTTGATGTCCGGGCACCACATGGCTGTCTCGTCGGTGATCAGACCTACCACTGTTGTGTCATAGGCAAACATAATAATGGTGTTGGGAGTCATGCAGTCATGAGTGAACAGCGAGTACAGGAGGGGACTGAGCACACACCCCTGAGGGCCCCTGTGTTGAGGATCAGCATGGTGGATGTGTTGTTACCTACCTTTACCACCTGGGTGGCCCGTCAGGAAGTCCAGGATCCAGTTGCAGACGGATCCTGGAGGTGTTTAGTCCCAGCGTCCTTAGCTTAGTGATGAGCTTTGAGGGCACTATAATGTTGAACGCTGAGCTGTAGTTAATTAATAGCATTCTCATATAGGTGTTCCTTTTGTCCAGGTGAGAAAAGGCAGTGTGGAGTGCGATTGAGATTGCATCATCTGTTGGGGCGGTATGCAAATTGGAGTGGGTCTAGGGTTTCTGGGATAATGGTGTTGATGTGAGCCATGACCAGCCTTTCAAAGCACTTCATGGCTACAGATGTGAGTGCTACTGGTCGGTGGTCATTTAGGCAGTTTACCTTACTGTTCTTTGGCACAGGGATTATGGTGGTCTGCTTAAAACATGTTGGTAATACAGACTCAGACAGGTTGAAAATGTCAGTGAAGACACTTTCCGGTTGGTCAGCGCATGGTCGCAGTAAACATCCGGGTAATCTGTCTCTGCAGCCTGAATGTTGACCTGTTTTAAAGGTCTTACTCACATCGGCTATGGAGATCGTGAGCCTTTAAACAGTCATCCGGAACAGCTGGTGCTCTCATGCTTGTTTCTTGGCAATTTCTCACATGGAATAGCCTTCATTTCTCAGAACAATAATAGACTGACGAGTTTCAGAAGAAAGCTTTGTTTCTGGCCATTTTGAGCCTGTAACCAACAAATGCTGATGCTCCAGATACTCAACGAGGCCAGTTTTATTGCTTCATTAAAATCGGAAAACAGTTTCCAGCTGTGCTAAAATAATTGCAAAATGGTTTTCTAATGATCAATTAGCCTTTTAAAATGATTAACTTGGATTAGCTGAGGGATGGTTGCTGATTATGGGCCTCTGTACGCCTACGTAGATATTCCACTGAAAAAAATCAGCCGTTTGGCCATAGTCATTTACAACATTAACAATATCTACACTGTATATCTGATCAATGTTGTTATTTTTAAAATTGACATAAAGTGATTTTCTTTCAAAAACAAGGACATTTCTAAGTGACCACAAACGTTTGAATGGTAGTATGTACAATTGAAGTCAGAAGTTAACATACACTTAGTTTTCCATGAAAATGAAAATCAGCCAAGACCTCAGAAAGAAAATTGTAGACCTCCACAAGTCTGGTTCATCATTGAACCAGACTTTCCAAGCACCTGAAGGTACCACATTCATGTGTACAAACAATAGTACGCAAGTATAAACACCATGGGACCATGAAGCCGTCATAGCGCTCACGAAGGAGACGCATTCTGTCTCCTAGAGATGAATGTACTTTGGTGCGAAAAGTGCAAATCAATCTCTGAACAGCAAAGGACCTTGTGAAGATGCTGGAGGAAACAGGTACAAAAGTATCTATATCCACAGTAAAACGAGTCCTATATCGACATAACCTGAAAGGCTCCTCAGCAAGGAAGAAGCCACTGCTCCAAAACCGCCATAAAAAAGCCAGACTGCGGTTCGCAACTGCACATGGGGACAAAGATTGCACTTTTTGGAGAAATGTTCTCTGGTTTTATGAAACAAAAATAGAACTGTTTGGCCAGAATGACCATCGTTATGTTAGGAGGAAAAAGAGGGAGGCTTGCAAGCCGAAGGACACCATCCCAACCATGAAGCACAGGGGTGGCAGCATCATGTTGTGGGGGTGCTTTGCTGCAGGAGGGACTGGTGCACTTCACAAAATAGATGGCATCATGAGGTAGGAAAATGATGTGGATATATTGAAGCAACATCTCAAGAAATCAGTCAGGAAGTTAAAGCTTGGTCGCAAATGGGCCTTCCAAATGGACAATGACCCCAAGCATACTCCTCCCTCCCCTCCACTTCCCTCCCGTCCGCCTCCTCCACTTCCCTCCCGTCCGCCTCCTCTTCCCTCCTCTTCCTCCTCCCTCCCGTCCGCCTCCTCCCTCCCGTCCTCCTCCTCCCGTCCGCCTCCTCCTCCACTTCCCTCCAGTCCGCCTCCTCTTCCTCCTCCCTCCCGTCCGCCTCCTCCTCCCTCCCGTACTCCTCCTCCCGTCCGCCTCATCCTCCCTCCCTCCTCCCGTTCGCCTCCTCCACTTCCCTCCCGTCCTCCTCCTCCTCTTCCCTCCCCATCCTCCCTCCTCCTCCTCCTCCCGTCCGCCTCCTCCACTTCCCTCCCGTCCTCCTCCTCCACTTCCCTCCCGTCCTCCTCTTCACTCCGCCTCCTCCACTTCCCTCCGCCTCCTCCACTTCCCTCCCGTACTCCTCTTCCATCCCGTCCGCCTCCTCCACTTCCCTCCCGTCCTCCTCCTTCTCCCGTCCGCCTCCTCCTCCCGCCCTCCTCTTCCCTCCCGTCCTCCTCCTCCTCCCGTCCGCCTCCTCCACATCCCTCCCGTCCTCCTCCTCCTCTTCCCTCCCGTCCTCCTCCCGTCCGCCTCCTCCACTTCCCTCCCGTCCTCCTCCTCCTCCACTTCCCTCCCGTCCGCCTCCTCTTCCTCCTCCCTCCAGTCCGCCTCCTCCTCCCTCCCGTCCTCCTCCTTATCCTCCCTCCCTCCTCCTCATCCTCCCTCCCTCCTCCTCCCGTCCGCCTCCTCCACTTCCCTCCCGTCCTCCTCCTCCCGTCCGCCTCCTCAACTTCCCTCCCGTCCGCCGCCTCCTCCCACCCGTCCTCCTCCTCCTCCCGTCCGCCTCCTCTTCCCTCCCCCTCCACTTCCCTCCCGTCCTCCTCCTCCTCCTCCACTTCCCTCCCATCCTCTCCTCCTCCACTTCCCTCCCGTCCTCCTCCTCCTCTTCTTCCCTCCCGTCCTCCTCCTCTTCCCTCCCGTCCTCCTCCACTTCCCTCCCGTCCTCCTCCACTTCCCTCCCGTCCTCCTCCTCCTCCTCCAGTTCCCTCCCGTCCTCCTCCTCCTCCAATTCCCTCCCGTCCTCCTCCTCCTCCCTCCCCTCCTCCTCCTCCACTTCCCTCCCGTCCTCCTCCCTCCCCTCCTCCTCCACTTCCCTCCCGTCCTCCTCCTCCACTTCCCTCCCGTCCTCATCCACTTCCCTCCCGTCCTCCTCCACTTCCCTCCTGTCCTCCTCCACTTCCCTCCCGTCCTCCTCCTCTCCCCTCCCGTCCTCCTCCTCTTCCCTCCCGTCCTCCTCCTCCTCCTCTTCCCTCCCGTCCTCCTCCTCCTCTTCCCTCCCGTCCTCCTCCTCCTCTTCCCTCCCGTCCTCCTCCTCTTCCCTCCCGTCCTCCTCCTCTTCCCTCCCGTCTTCCTCCTCTTCCCTCCCGTCCTCCTCCTCCTCCCGTCCTCCTCCTCCTCCCTCCCCTCCTCTTCCCTCCCGTCCTCTTCCTCCACTTCCTTCCGTCCTCGTCCTCCTCTTCCCTCCCGTCCTCCTCCTCCTCTTCCCTCCCGTCCTCTTCCCTCCCGTCCTCCTCCTCCCTCCCGTCTTCCTCCTCTTCCCTCCCGTCCTCCTCCTCCTCCCTCCCGTCCTCTTCCCTCCCGTCCTCCTCCTCCACTTCCTTCCGTCCGCCTCCTCCACTTCCCTCCCGTCCTCCTCCTCCACTTCCCTCCCGTCCTCCTCCTCCTCTTCCCTCCCGTCCTCCTCCTCCTCTTCCCTCCCGTCCTCCTCCTCCACTTACCTCCAGTCCTCCTCCTCCTCTTCCCTCCCGTCCGCCTCCTCTTCCCTCCCGTCCGCCTCCTCCCGTCCTCCTCCACTTCCCTCCCGTCCTCCTCCTCCTCCCTCCCGTCCTCCTCTTCCCTCCCGTCCTCCTCTTCCCTCCCGACCTCCTCCACTTCCCTCCTGTCCTCCTCCACTTCCCTCCCGTCCTCCTCCACTTCCCTCCCGTCCTCCTCCTCCTCCACTTCCCTCCCGTCCTCCTCCTCCTCCCTCCCCTCCTCCTCCACTTCCCTCCCGTCCTCCTCCTCCACTTCCCTCCTGTCCTCCTCCTCTTCCCTCCCGTCCTCCTCCTCCTCCTCTTCCCTCCCGTCCTCCTCACCCTCTTCCCTCCCGTCCTCTTCCCTCCCGTCCTCCTCCTCTTCCCTCCCGTCCTCCTCCTCCCTCCCGTCTTCCTCATCTTCCCTCCCGTCCTCCTCCTCCTCCCGTCCTCCTCTTCCCTCCCGACCTCCTCCACTTCCCTCCTGTCCTCCTCCACTTCCCTCCCGTCCTCCTCCACTTCCCTCCCGTCCTCCTCCTCCTCCACTTCCCTTCCGTCCTCCTCCTCCTCCCTCCCCTCCTCCTCCACTTCCCTCCCGTCCTCCTCCTCCACTTCCCTCCTGTCCTCCTCCTCTTCCCTCCCGTCCTCCTCCTCCTCCTCTTCCCTCCCGTCCTCCTCACCCTCTTCCCTCCCGTCCTCTTCCCTCCCGTCCTCCTCCTCTTCCCTCCCGTCCTCCTCCTCCCTCCCGTCTTCCTCCACTTCCCTCCCATCCTCTCCTCCTCCACTTCCCTCCCGTCCTCCTCCTCCTCTTCTTCCCTCCCGTCCTCCTCCTCTTCCCTCCCGTCCTCCTCCACTTCCCTCCCGTCCTCCTCCACTTCCCTCCCGTCCTCCTCCTCCTCCTCCAGTTCCCTCCCGTCCTCCTCCTCCTCCAATTCCCTCCCGTCCTCCTCCTCCTCCCTCCCCTCCTCCTCCTCCACTTCCCTCCCGTCCTCCTCCCTCCCCTCCTCCTCCACTTCCCTCCCGTCCTCCTCCTCCACTTCCCTCCCGTCCTCCTCCACTTCCCTCCTGTCCTCCTCCACTTCCCTCCCGTCCTCCTCCTCTTCCCTCCCGTCCTCCTCCTCCTCCTCTTCCCTCCCGTCCTCCTCCTCCTCCTCTTCCCTCCCGTCCTCCTCCTCCTCTTCCCTCCCGTCCTCCTCCTCCTCTTCCCTCCCGTCCTCTTCCCTCCCGTCCTCCTCCTCTTCCCTCCCGTCCTCCTCCTCTTCCCTCCCGTCTTCCTCCTCTTCCCTCCCGTCTTCCTCCTCCTCCCGTCCTCCTCCTCCTCCCTCCCCTCCTCTTCCCTCCCGTCCTCCTCCTCCACTTCCTTCCGTCCTCGTCCTCCTCTTCCCTCCCGTCCTCCTCCTCCTCTTCCCTCCCGTCCTCTTCCCTCCCGTCCTCCTCCTCCCTCCCGTCTTCCTCCTCTTCCCTCCCGTCCTCCTCCTCCTCCCTCCCGTCCTCTTCCCTCCCGTCCTCCTCCTCCACTTCCTTCCGTCCGCCTCCTCCACTTCCCTCCCGTCCTCCTCCTCCACTTCCCTCCCGTCCTCCTCCTCCTCTTCCCTCCCGTCCTCCTATTCCTCTTCCCTCCCGTCCTCCTCCTCCACTTACCTCCAGTCCGCCTCCTCCTCTTCCCTCCCGTCCGCCTCCTCCCGTCCTCCTCCACTTCCCTCCCGTCCTCCTCCTCCTCCCTCCCGTCCTCCTCTTCCCTCCCGTCCTCCTCTTCCCTCCCGACCTCCTCCACTTCCCTACTGTCCTCCTCCACTTCCCTCCCGTCCTCCTCCACTTCCCTCCCGTCCTCCTCCACTTCCCTCCCGTCCTCCTCCTCCTCCCTCCCCTCCTCCTCCACTTCCCTCCCGTCCTCCTCCTCCACTTCCCTCCTGTCCTCCTCCTCTTCCCTCCCGTCCTCCTCCTCCTCCCTCCCGTCCTCCTCACCCTCTTCCCTCCCGTCCTCTTCCCTCCCGTCCTCCTCCTCTTCCCTCCCGTCCTCCTCCTCCCTCCCGTCTTCCTCATCTTCCCTCCCGTCCTCCTCCTCCTCCCGTCCTCCTCCTCCACTTCCTTCCGTCCGCCTCCTCCACTTCCCTCCCGTCCTCCTCCTCCTCTTCCCTCCCGTCCTTCTTCCCTCCCGTCCTCCTCCTCCTCTTCCCTCCCGTCCGCCTCCTCCCGTCCTCCTCCACTTCCCTCCCGTCGTCCTCCTCCCTCCCGTCCTCCTCTTCCCTCCCGTCCTCCTCCAAACCCAGGCCCTGCATGTCCCCAGGCACCCTCATTTGTTGACTTCTGTGATCGAAAAAGCCTTGGTTTCATGCATGTCAACATCAGAAGCCTCCTCCCTAAGTTTGTCTTACTCACTGCTCTAGCACACTCTGCTAACCCTGATATCCTTGCCGTGTCTGAATCCTGGCTCAGGAAGGCCACCAAAAATTCTGAGATTTCCATACCCAACTATAACATCTTCCGTCAAGATAGAACTGCCAAAGGAGGAGGAGTTGCAGTCTACTGCAGAGATAGCCTGCAAAGTAATGTCATACTTTCCAGGTCCATACCCAAACAGTTCGAACTACTAATTTTGAAAATTACTCTCTCCAGAAATAAGTCTCTCACTGTTGCCGCCTGCTACCGACCCCCCTCAGCTCCCAGCTGTGCCCTGGACACCATTTGTGAATTGATCGCCCCCCATCTAGCTTCAGAGTTTGTTCTGTTAGGTGACCTAAACTGGGATATGCTTAACACCCCGGCAGTCCTACAATCTAAGCTAGATGCCCTCAATCTCACTCAAATCATCAAGGAACCCACCAGGTACAACCCTAACTCTGTAAACAAGGGCACCCTCATTGACGTCATCCTGACCAACTGGCCCTCCAAATACACCTCCGCTGTCTTCAACCAGGATCTCAGCGATCACTGCCTCATTGCCTGTATCCGCTATGGAGCCGCAGTCAAACGACCACCCCTCATCACTGTCAAACGCTCCCTAAAACACTTCTGTGAGCAGGCCTTTCTAATCGACCTGGCCCGGGTATCCTGGAAGGACATTGACCTCATCCCGTCAGTTGAGGATGCCTGGTCTTTCTTTAAAAGTAACTTCCTCACCATTTTAGATAAGCATGCTCCGTTCAAAAAATGCAGAACTAAGAACAGATATAGCCCCTGGTTCACTCCAGACCTGACTGCCCTCGACCAGCACAAAAACATCCTGTGGCGGACTGCACTAACATCGAACAGTCCCCGCGATATGCAACTGTTCAGGGAAGTCAGGAACCAATACACACAGTCAGTCAGGAAAGCTAAAGCCAACTTCTTCAGGCAGAAGTTTGCATCTTGTAGCTCCAACTCCAAAAAGTTCTGGGACACTGTGAAGTCCATGGAGAACAAGAGCACCTCCTCCCAGCTGCCCACTGCACTGAGGCTAGGTAACACGGTCACCACCGATAAATCCATGATTATCGAAAACTTCAACAAGCATTTCTCAACGGCTGGCCATGCCTTCCGCCTGGCTACTCCAACCTCGTCCAACAGCTCCCCCCCCCCCGCAGCTACTCGCCCAAGCCTCTCCAGGTTCTCCTTTACCCAAATCCAGATAGCAGATGTTCTGAAAGAGCTGCAAAACCTGGACCCGTACAAATCAGCTGGGCTTGACAATCTGGACCCTCTATTCCTGAAACTATCCGCCGCCATTGTCGCAACCCCTATTACCAGCCTGTTCAACCTCTCTTTCATATCGTCTGAGATCCCCAAGGATTGGAAAGCTGCCGCAGTCATCCCCCTCTTCAAAGGGGGCGACACCCTGGACCCAAACTGTTACAGACCTATATCCATCCTGCCCTGCCTATCTAAGGTCTTCGAAAGCCAAGTCAACAAACAGGTCACTGACCATCTTGAATCCCACCGTACCTTCTCCGCTGTGCAATCTGGTTTCCGAGCCGGTCACGGGTGTACCTCAGCCACGCTCAAGGTACTAAACGATATCATAACCGCCATCGATAAAAGACAGTACTGTGCAGCCGTCTTCATAGACCTTGCCAAGGCTTTCGACTCTGTCAATCACCGCATTCTTATCGGCAGACTCAGTAGCCTCGGTTTTTCGGATGACTGCCTTGCCTGGTTCACCAATTACTTTGCAGACAGAGTTCAGTGTGTCAAATCGGAGGGCATGCTGTCCGGTCCTCTGGCAGTCTCTATGGGGGTGCCACAGGGTTCAATTCTCGGGCCGACTCTTTTCTCTGTATATATCAATGATGTTTCTCATGCTGCGGGCGATTCCCTGATCCACCTCTACGCAGACGACACCATTCTATATACTTCCGGCCCGTCCTTGGACACTGTGCTATCTAACCTCCAAACGAGCTTCAATGCCATACAGCACTCCTTCCGTGGCCTCCAACTGCTCTTAAACGCTAGTAAAACCAAATGCATGCTTTTCAACCGTTCGCTGCCTGCACCCGCACGCCTGACCAGCATCACCACCCTGGATGGTTCCGACCTTGAATATGTGGACATCTATAAGTACCTAGGTGTCTGGCTAGACTCTAAACTCTCCTTCCAGACCCATATCAAACATCTCCAATCGAAAATCAAATCAAGAGTCGGCTTTCTATTCCGCAACAAAGCCTCCTTCACTCACGCCGCCAAACTTACCCTAGTAAAACTGACTATCCTACCGATCCTCGACTTCGGCGATGTCATCTACAAAATTGCTTCCAACACTCTACTCAGCAAACTGGATGCAGTTTATCACAGTGCCATCCGTTTTGTCACTAAAGCACCTTATACCACCCACCACTGCGACTTGTATGCTCTAGTCGGCTGGCCCTCGCTACATATTCGTCGCCAGACCCACTGGCTCCAGGTCATCTACAAGTCCATGCTAGGTAAAGCTCCGCCTTATCTCAGTTCACTGGTTACGATGGCAACACCCATCCGTAGCACGCGCTCCAGCAGGTGTATCTCACTGATCATCCCTAAAGCCTACACCTCATTTGGCCGCCTTTCGTTCCAGTTCTCTGCTGCCTGTGATTGGAACGAATTGCAAAAATCGCTGAAGTTGGAGACTTTTATCTCCCTCACCAACTTCAAACATCTGCTATCTGAGCAGCTAACCGATCGCTGCAGCTGTACATAGTCTATTGGTAAATAGCCCACCCATTTTCACCTACCTCATCCCCATACTGTTTTTATTTATTTATTTTTCTGCTCTTTTGCACACCAATATCTCTATCTCTACCTTTACATAACCATCTGATCATTTATCACTCCAGTGTTAATCTGCATAATTGTAATTATTTGCATACCTTCTCATGCCTTTTGCACACAATGTATATATAGACTCCCCTTTTTTCTACTGTGTTATTGACTTGTTAATTGTTTACTCCATGTGTAACTTTGTGTTGTCTGTTCACACTGCTATGCCTTATCTTGGCCAGGTCGCAGTTGCAAATGAGAACTTGTTCTCAACTAGCCTACCTGGTTAAATAAAGGTGAAATAAAAAAAAAAAAAAAAAAAAACTTCCCTCCTGTCCTCCTCCACTCCCCTCCCGTCCTCCTCCACTCCCCTCCCGTCCTCCTCCACTCCCCTCCCGTCCTCCTCCACTCCCCTCCCGTCCTCCTCTTCCCTCCCGTCCTCCTCTTCCCTCCCGTCCTCCTCCTCTTCCCTCCCGTCCTCCTTCTCCTCCTCTTCCCTCCCGTCCTCCTCCACTTCCCTCCCGTCCTCCTCCTCCTCTTCCCTCCCGTCCTCCTCCTCCCTCCCGACCTCCTCCACTTCCCTCCCGTCCTCCACTTCCCTCCCGTCCTCCTCCTCTTCCCTCCCGTCCTCCTCTTCCCTCCCGTACGCCTCCTCCTCCACTTCCCTCCCGTCCTCCTCCCGTCCTACTCCTCCTCTTCCCTCCCGTCCTCCTCCTCCTCCTCCATCCCGTCCTCATCCTCTTCCCTCCCGTCCTCCTCCTCCCTCCCTCCCTACTCCTCCTCCTCCCTCCCTCCCGTCCTACTCCTCCGCCTCTTCCCTCCAGTCCGCCTCCTCCCTCCCGTCCGCCTCCTCCCTCCCGTCCGCCTCCTCCTCCACTTCCCTCCCGTCCGCCTCTTCCTCCTCCTCCAATCCACCTCCTCCATTTCCTTCCCGTCCTCCTCCTCCACTTCCCTCCCGTCCTCCTCCTCCCGTCCTCCTCCCTCCCGTCCTCCTCCTCCTCTTCCCTCCTCCCTCCCGTCCTCCTCCTCCTCTTCCCTCCCGTCCTCCTCCTCCTCCTCCCGTCCTCCTCTTCCCTCGCGTCCTCCTCCTCCTCAACTTCCCTCCCACATCCCTCCCGTCCTCCTCCTCCCTCCCGTCCTCCTCCTCCCTCCCGTCCGCCTCCTCTTCCCTCCCGTCCGCCTCCTCCACTTCCCTCCCGTACTCCTCTTCCCTCCCGTCCTCCTCCTCCTCCTCCACTTCCCTCCCGTCCGCCTCCCGTCGTCATCCTCCTCCTCCTCCCTCCCGTCCTCCTCCTACTCCCGTCCGCCTCCTCCACTTCCCTCCCGTCCGCCGCCTCCTCCCACCCGTCCTCCTCCTTCTCCCGTCCGCCTCCTCCTCCCGTCCGCCTCCTCCACTTCCCTCCCGTCCTCCTCTTCCCTCCCCTCCTCCTCCCGTCCGCCTCCTCCACTTCCCTCCCGTCCTCCTCCTCCCGTCCTCCTCCCTCCCGTCCTCCTCCTCCTCTTCCCTCCTCCCTCCCGTCCTCCTCCTCCTCTTCCCTCCCGTCCTCCTCCTCCCTCCCGTCCTCCTCCTCCCTCCCGTCCGCCTCCTCTTCCCTCCCGTCCGCCTCCTCCACTTCCCTCCCGTACTCCTCTTCCATCCCGTCCGCCTCCTCCACTTCCCTCCCGTACTCCTCCTCCTCCTCCACTTCCCTCCCGTCCGCCTCCCGTCGTCATCCTCCTCCTCCTCCCTCCCGTCCTCCTCCTACTCCCGTCCGCCTCCTCCACTTCCCTCCCGTCCGCCGCCTCCTCCCACCCGTCCTCCTCCTTCTCCCGTCCGCCTCCTCCTCCCGTCCGCCTCCTCCCGTCCTCCTCTTCCCTCCCCTCCTCCTCCCGTCCGCCTCCTCCACTTCCCTCCCGTCCTCCTCCTCCCGTCCGCCTCCTCCACTTCCCTCCTCTCCGCCTCCTCTTCCTCCTCCCTCCCGTCCTCCTCCTCATCCTACCTCCCTCCTCATCCTCCCTCCTCCTCCCGTCCGCCTCCTCCACTTCCCTCCCGTCCTCCTCCTCAACTTCCCTCCCGTCCGCCGCCTCCTCCCACCCGTCCTCCTCCTCCTCCCGTCCGCCTCCGCCTCCTCTTCCCTCCCGTCCGCCTCCTCTTCCCTCCCGTCCTCCTCCACTTCCCTCCCCCTCCACTTCCCTCCCGTCCTCCTCCTCCTCCACTTCCCTCCCGTCCTCCTCCCATCCTCTCCACTTCCCTCCCGTCCTCCTCCTCCTCTTCTTCCCTCCCGTCCTCCTCCACTTCCCTCCCGTCCTCCTCCACTTCCCTCCCGTCCTCCTCCTCCTCCTCCTCCTCCAGTTCCCTCCCGTCCTCCTCCTCCTTCACTTCCCTCCCGTCCTCCTCCTCCCTCCCGTCCTCCTCCACTTCCCTCCCGTCCTCATCCACTTCCCTCCCGTCCTCATCCACTTCCCTCCCGTCCTCCTCCACTTCCCTCCCGTCCTCCTCCACTTCCCTCCCGTCCTCCTCCTCTCCCCTCCCGTCCTCCTCCTCCTCTTCCCTCCCGTCCTCCTCCTCCTCCCTCATGTCCTCCTCCTCCCTCCCGTCTTCCTCCTCTTCCCTCCCGTCCGCCTCCTCTTCCCTCCCGTCCGCCTCCACCTCCTCTTCCCTCCCGTCCGCCTCCACCTCCTCTTCCCTCCCGTCCGCCTCCTCCTCCTCTTCCCTCCCGTCCTCCTTCTCCTCCTCTTCCCTCCCGTCCTCCCTCCCGTCCTCCTCCTCCCGTCCTACTCCACTTCTCTCCCGTCCTCCTCCTCCTCTTCCCTCCCGTCCTCCTCCACTTCCCTCCCGTCCTCCTCCTCCCTCTCGTCCTCCTCCTCTTCCCTCCCGTCCTCCTCCTCTTCCCTCCCGTCCTCCTCTTCCCTCCCGTCCTCCTCTTCCCTCCCGTCCTCCTCTTCCCTCCCGTCCTCCTCCTCTTCCCTCCCGTCCGCCTCTTCCCTCCCATACGCCTCCTCCTCCTCCACTTCCCTCCCGTCCGCCTCCCTCCCGTCCTACTCCTCCTCTTCCCTCCCGTCCTCCTCCATCCCGTCCTCCTCCCTCCCTACTCCTCCCTCCCGTCCTACTCCTCCGCCTCTTCCCTCCAGTCCGCCTCCTCCCTCCCGTCCGCCTCCTCCCTCCCGTCCGCCTCTTCCTCCTCCTCCAATCCACCTCCTCCTCCTCCACTTCCCTCCCGTCCTCCTCCTCCCTCCCGTCCTCCTCCTCCTCCTCCCCGTCCTCCTCTTCCCTCCCATCCTCCTCCACTTCCCTCCCGTCCTCCTCCTCCTCTTCCCTCCCGTCCGCCTCCTCTTCCCTCCTCCCTCCCGCCTCCTCCCTCCCGTCCTCCTCCTCCAATTCCCTCCCGTCCGCCTCCTCCAATTCCCTCCTCTTCCTCCTCCCTCCCGTCCTCCTCCTCCCGTCCGCCTCATCCTCCCTCCCTCCTCCTCCTCCTCCTCCCGTCCTCCTCTTCCATCCCGTCCGCCTCCTCCACTTCCCTCCCGTACTCCTCTTCCCTCCCGTCCTCCTCCTCGTCCACTTCCCTCCCGTCCGCCTCCCGTCGTCATCCTCCTCCCTCCCTCCTCCTCCTCCTCCACTTCCCTCCCATCCTCCTCCTCCTCTTCCCTCCCGTCCGCCTCCTCCACTTCCCTCCCGTACTCCTCCTCTTCACTCCCGTCCTCCTCCTCCTCCTCCTCCCGTCCGCCTCCTCAACTTCCCTCCCGTCCGCCGCCTCCTCCCACCCGTCCTCCTCCTTCTCCCGTCCGCCTCCTCTTCCCTCCCGTCCTCCTCCTCCCTCCATTCCTCCTCCTCCTCTTCCCTCCCGTCCTCCTCCTCCTCTTCCTCCCTCCCGTCCTCCTCCTCCCTCCCTCCCGTCCTCCTCCTCCTCCTCTTCCCTCCCATCCTCCACTTTCCTCCCATCCTCCTCCTCCTCCACTTCCCTCCCGTCCTCCTCCTCCACTTCCACTTCCCTCCCTCCCTCCTCCCTTCCGTCCTCCTCCACTTCCCTCCCGTCCTCCTCCTCCTCTTCATCCCTCCCGTCCTCCTCCTCCTCCTCCTCTTCCCTCCCGCCCTCCTCCTCCTCCTCCACTTCCCTCCCGTCCTCCTCCCTCCCGTCCTCCTCCTCCTCCACTTCCCTCCCGTCGTCCTCCTCCTCTTCCCTCCCGTCGTCCTCCTCCTCCTCCTCCTCTTCCCTCCCGTCCTCCTCCTCTCTGCCCGTCCTCCTCCTCCTCTTCCCTCCTCCTCCACTTCCCTCCCGTCCTCCTCCACTTCTCTCCCGTCCTCCTCCTCCTCTTCCCTCCCGTCCTCCTCCTCCCTCCCGTCCTCCTCCTCCTTCCCGTCCTCCTCCTCTTCCCTCCCATCCTCCACTTCCCTCCCATCCTCCTCCACTTCCCTCCCGTCCTCCTCCTCCACTTCCCTCCTGTCCTCCTCCTCCCTCCCGTCCTCCTCCTCCTCCTCTTCCCTCCCGTCCGCCTCCTCTTCCCTCCCGTCCTCCTCCTCTTCCCTCCCGTCCTCCTCCTCCACTCCTCCTCCACCTCCTTCTCCCATCCCCGTCTCCCTCCTCCTCTCCTGTCCTCTTCTCCCATCCCCTCCCGTCCGCTTCTCCCATCCCCTCCCGTCCTCCTCCCTCCCATCCTCTTCTCCCATCCCCTCCCGTCCTCTTCTCCCCTCCCATCCCCTCCCGTCCTCTTCTCCCATCCCCTCCCATCCCCTCCCGTCCTCTTCTCCCATCCCCTCCCGTCCTCTTCTCCCATCCCCTCCCGTCCTCTTCTCCCATCCCATCCTCTTCTCCCATCCCCTCCCATCCTCTTCTCCCATTCCCTCCTCCTCTCCGGTCCTCTTCTCCCATCCCGTCCTCTTCTCCCATCCCCTCCCCTTCCGTCCTCTTCTCCCATCCCGTCCTCTTCTCCCATCCCCTCCCGTCCTCGTCTCCCATCCCCTCCTCGTCTCCCATCCCCTCCCGTCCTCTTCTCCCATCCCCTCCCGTCCTCTTCTCCCATCCCCTCCCATCCCCTCCCGTCCTCTTCTCCCATCCCCTCCCGTCCTCTTCTCCCATCCCGTCCTCTTCTCCCATCCCGTCCTCTTCTCCCATCCCATCCTCTTCTCCCATCCCCTCCCATCCTCTTCTCCCATTCCCTCCTCCTCTCCGGTCCTCTTCTCCCATCCCGTCCTCTTCTCCCATCCCCTCCCCTTCCGTCCTCTTCTCCCATCCCGTCCTCTTCTCCCATCCCCTCCCGTCCTCTTCTCCCATCCCCTCCCGTCCTCTTCCCCCCCCCCTCCCGTCCACTTCTCCCATCCCCTCCTCCCATCCCGTCCTCTTCTCCCATCCCCTCCCGTCCTCTCCCATTCCCTCCTCCTCTCCCATTTCCTCCTCCTCTCCCATTCCCTCCTCCTCTCCTCTCCCGTCCTCTTCTCCCATCCCCTCCCGTCCTCTTCTCCCATCCCCTCCCGTACCTCTTCTCCCATCCCCTCCCGTACCTCTTCTCCCATCCCCTCCCGTACCTCTTCTCCCATCCCCTCCCGTACCTCTTCTCCCATCCTCTTCTCCCATCCCCTCCCGTCCTCTTCTCCCATCCTCTTCTCCCATCCCGTCCTCTCCCCCCCCCCCCCCCGTCCTCCTCTCCCCCCCCCCTCCCGTCCTCCTCTTCCCCCCCCCTCCTCCCTCCTCCCCCTCCCGTCCTCCTCTTCCCCCCCGTCCTCCTCTTCCCCCCCGTCCTCCTCTTCCCCCCACCCCATCCCCCTCGTCCTCCCGTCCTCCTCTCCCCCCCCCCCCTCGTCCTCCCGTCCTCCTCTTCCCCCCCCCCCCGTCCTCCTCTTCCCCCCCCTCCCGTCCTCCTCTTCCCCATCCCCCCTCCCCCTCCTCTTCCCCCTTCCCGTCCTCCTCTCCCCCCCCCCTCCCGTCCTCCTCTTCCCCCTTCCCGTCCTCCTCTTCCCCACCCCCCCTCCCGTCCTCCTCTTCCCCCTTCCCGTCCTCCTCTTCCCCCCCCCCTCTTCCCCACCCCCCGTCCTCCTCTTCCCCCCCCCCCTCCTCCGTCCTCCTCTCCCCCCCCTCCGTCCTCCTCTTTCCCCCCCCCTCCTCCGTCCTCCTCTTTCCCCCCCCCTCCTCCGTCCTCCTCTTCCCCTCCTCCGTCCTCCTCTTCCCCCCCCCCTCCTCCGTCCTCCTCTTCCCCTCCTCCGTCCTCCTCTTCCCCCCCCCTCCTCCGTCCTCCTCTTCCCCCCCCCCTCCTCCCGTCCTCTTCCCCCCCCCCCCCTCCTCCGTCCTCCTCTTCCCCCCCCCCTCCTCCCGTCCTCTTCCCCCCCCCCCCCTCCCGTCCTCTTCCCCCCCCCCCCCTCCTCCGTCCTCCTCTTCCCCCCCCTCCTCCGTCCTCCTCTTCCCCCCCCTCCTCCGTCCTCCTCTTCCCCCCCCCTCCTCCCGTCCTCTTCCTCCCGTCCTCTTCCCCCCCCCTCCTCCGTCCTCTCCCCCCCCCCCCCCCGTCCTCCTCTTCCCCCCTGTCCCTTCCTCTTCTCCCATTCCCTCCTCCTCTCCCATCCAATCCTCTTCTCATCTCCCATACTCTCGGCCAGGCAGGTGGTTGGATGACAGCTGACTAGTCAATTATGAACCCATAATAATAGTATTTAAAACCCAGTGTCAGCAGTGGTCTTTTTGACAGTGTCTGACATCACAGAGCCTCGCTCTTCATAAAGCGCTAGATTAGTGGCAGCCTATGAATTACCTTAGCAGCATTACCAATGTGGCGTTTCCCTTTCAGGTCTCTCAAAATAAACGAAAATTGCCTCGTACTATTCTGGAAGATGCTTTTATTATTTTTTTTAAATACTCTTTGTTGTTAACCAGCGGTTCTCCAAAACTGGTTGATAGTGGTTCTTTCTTTTCACAGGGAAATAAAAAGGAGGGCTTGACTGTCTGTGACCTGCGGTTACATCTTTGAATTGATGAGTAGGAGAACGGCTGCGAGCAAACGTCGCAGAGACAGCTCTACGTCCCAAACGGCACCCCTGCTCCCTTTACAGTCTACTACTTTCTAACCGGAGCTCTATGGACCACTGTAGAGGGAACAGGGTACGGTTTGGGCCTCAGCCCATTGAAAGGGATACAGCGGGAGAGTAGTTTGTTATGTCCTGTGCTTTCATACAGCACTATCATAATGTAGAGATTATAGCAGTTTATGTCCCATGTTATGAAAGACTGTGGCGGTCATCAAATTGTGTCAGCTGGTTATTGTCATGCAGAAGAACCCTGCCGGTCTCACGGGTACATCTCCAGGCCTGTAAACACACTGTTGTGTGCCTGTCACATCTACATTACACAGTGATAAATCATTTTAATAGACAGCATCCCAATAAATCCATTATTTATTTTAGTCAGGTCCAAAGAAACATATGAAAATGTATTTCAGAAGAACAGAATTGGAGTTGGTCTACGGTATGTTATCTGGCTATAGGCTGTAGGCTTGTTCATTTATCAGACTAGATACTGTATGTTATCTGGCTATAGGCTTGTTCATTTATCAGACTAGATACTGTATGTTATCTGGCTATAGGCTGTAGGCTTGTTCATTCATCAGACTAGATACTGTCTGTTATCTGGCTATAGGCTTGTTCATTTAGCTGACTAGATACTGTATGTTATCTGGCTATAGGCTTGTTCATTTATCAGACTAGATACTGTATGTTATCTGGCTATAGGCTTGTTCATTTATCAGACTAGATACTGTATGTTATCTGGCTATAGGCTTGTTCATTTATCAGACTAGATACTGTATGTTATCTGGCTATTCTCCATGCTGTAGGCTATAGGCTTGTTCATTTATCAGACTAGATACTGTATGTTATCTGGCTATTCTCCATGCTGTAGGCTATAGGCTTGTTCATTTATCAGACTAGACACTGTATGCTATCTGGCTATAGCCTGTAGGCTTGTTCATTTATCTGACTAGATACTGCATGTTATCTGGCTATAGACTGTAGCTTGTTCATTTATCAGACTAGATACTGTATGCTATCTGGCTATGATATAGCCTGTAGGCTTGTTCATTTATCCGACTAGATACTGCATGTTATCTGGCTATAGACTGTAGCTTGTTCATTTATCAGACTAGATATGCTGATAAGTCCAGTGCCATTAATTGATAGTAAAATAAAATAATTGAACTGAGCTAAATAAAAGGATCATTTCCCCCATGTGATGATGTGAAGTGGTGGAGCGGTAAAGTGATCATTTGAAACACAGGTCCTATATGCTTTGATGATTTAGAGTTATTTAGAATGATCTAAGAGGAAGGCCCGAAGAACTCCAGCCATCCGAGCCAGGTCACTGATGCCTTCCAGCAAACAGTCCCGGAGCGTCAGCTATCAGACCAAACAGCTTCTGAGACAGCGAACCCCCCCCCCCGAGCCATAAGCCTACTAAATAGTCAATTAAATGGTATCCACACTATCTGCACTGACTGTCAGTGAGTGACTGTGTATATGGTATGTTATATATATTTTACATATACACATATACATACATATACACATACATACATACATACATACATACATACATACATACATACATACATACAGTGGGGCAAAAAAGTATTTTGTTAGCCACCAATTGTGCAAGTTCTCCCACTTAAAAAGATGAGAGGCCTGTAATTTTCATCATAGGTACACTTCAACTATGACAGACAAAATGAGAAAAAAAATCCAGAAAATCACATTGTAGGATTTTTTATGAATTTATTTGCAAATTATGGTGGAAAATAAGTATTTGGTCAATAACAAAAGTTTATCTCAATACTTTGTTATATACCCTTTGATGGCAATGACAGAGGGCAAATGTTTTTTGTAAGTCTTCACAAGGTTTTCACACACTGTTGCTGGTATTTTGGCCCATTCCTCCATGCAGATCTCCTCTAGAGCAGTGATGTTTTCTGTCAGTGAGTGACTGTATTTGGTATGTTATATGTCTGAGTGTGTTTAGGGTTTTCACAGTAAAGACTACGCCAGTTGTATTGAGCGCATGTAACATTTTGATTTGGAATTTTTAAATTTTGGGGGGAGAGAATAGGGAAGACCAGGGATATTCAACTCTGACCATACGAGGTCTGGAGCTGGTTTCCTGGGAATCACCCACCTGGTGTCCCAGGTCTAAATCAGTCCCCGATTAGAGGGGAATCACCCACCTGGTGTCCCAGGTCCAAAACCAGTCCCCGATTAGAGGGGAATCACCCACCTGGTGTCCCAGGTCTAAATCAGTCCCTGATTAGAGTGGAATCACCCACCTGGTGTCCCAGGTCTAAAACCAGTCCCCGATTAGAGGGGAATCACCCACCTGGTGTCCCAGGTCTAAATCAGTCCCCGATTAGAGGGGAATCACCCACCTGGTGTCCCAGGTCTAAATCAGTCCCCGATTAGAGGGGAATCACCCACCTGGTGTCCCAGGTCTAAAACCAGTCCCCGATTAGAGGGGAATCACCCACCTGGTGTCCCAGGTCTAAAACCAGTCCCCGATTAGAGGGGAATCACCCACCTGGTGTCCCAGGTCTAAAACCAGTCCCCGATTAGAGGGGAATCACCCACCTGGTGTCCCAGGTCTAAACCAGTCCCCAATTAGAGGGGAATCACCCACCTGGTGTCCCAGGTCTAAATCAGTCCCCGATTAGAGGGGAATCACCCACCTGGTGTCCCAGGTCTAAATCAGTCCCTGATTAGAGGGGAATCACCCACCTGGTGTCCCAGGTCTAAAACCAGTCCCCGATTAGAGGGGAATCACCCACCTGGTGTCCCAGGTCTAAATCAGTCCCCGATTAGAGGGGAATCACCCACCTGGTGTCCCAGGTCTAAAACCAGTCCCCGATTAGAGGGGAATCACCCACCTGGTGTCCCAGGTCTAAAACCAGTCCCCGATTAGAGGGGAATCACCCACCTGGTGTCCCAGGTCTAAACCAGTCCCCAATTAGAGGGGAATCACCCACCTGGTGTCCCAGGTCTAAATCAGTCCCCGATTAGAGGGGAATCACCCACCTGGTGTCCCAGGTCTAAATCAGTCCCCGATTAGAGGGGAATCACCCACCTGGTGTCCCAGGTCTAAAACCAGTCCCCGATTAGAGGGGAATCACCCACCTGGTGTCCCAGGTCTAAATCAGTCCCCGATTAGAGGGGAATCACCCACCTGGTGTCCCAGGTCTAAACCAGTCCCCAATTAGAGGGGAATCACCCACCTGGTGTCCCAGGTCTAAATCAGTCCCCGATTAGAGGGGAATCACCCACCTGGTGTCCCAGGTCTAAAACCAGTCCCTGATTAGAGGGGAATCACCCACCTGGTGTCCCAGGTCTAAATCAGTCCCTGTTTAGAGGGGAACAAGGATTTGTTTATTTTTATTTATTTTTTATTATACAGTGGAACTGGCTTGGAGGTCCAGAGTTGAATTTGAGGGGGATAGACCAAATATGTACCAATAAGCTGGGTTGCACAAGATGGAAGGCCAGTACATGGACAACCTTGGTTTATGTGTACTACACAACAGTGCAATTTTCCAACACTGCCATTTCCTCAGAAACGAAGGTGCTTCAGGGAATAAAACCCTCTCTCATTGGTGCGCCAGGGAATAAAACCCTCTCTCATTGGTGCTCCAGGGAATAAAACCCTCTCTCATTGGTGCTCCAGGGAATAAAACCCTCTCTCATTGGTGCTCCAGGGAATAAAACCCTCTCTCATTGGTGCTCCAGGGAATAAAACCCTCTCTCATTGGTGCTCCAGGGAATAAAACCCTCTCTCATTGGTGCTCCAGGGAATAAAACCCTCTCTCATTGGTGCTACAGCTAGGGGAAGACAGCTGGCATGCTGAAGGCCTGAAATCATGATTGATATGCAGCATCTTGTCTTGGTTAGGACAACGACATGTTGGGGGGAGAAATAATAAAAGACTACAGAAAAGACCCAACTTTAATAGATTGGACCAGCCCTGGTCAGAATAAGACAACACGAGTCAGTAACCAGGTTTCCACCCTTTCAATACCGGTAAAGTACGGTGACATTTTTTATGCAACAGGTCTGATGGAAACAGAACATTTGTAGGTAAACTTTCCAAATGTCGACAAAACTAGACAAGGTGCGATCGCTTTGTGTCTGTAAAATTCATTTTACGAGAAATGGCGGTGGAAACGCCTTAATGCGCAAATATCGATATAATAACCACATGGAAGTCAACTTTGAGTCACCCGATGTGTTGTTGTGTGGTCCTCCCACTACGACCCAGGAAACCATGCAGTTTATTACCCTACAGATTAAATAACAAGGGAAAGAGCCTCAGATCCACAAAGTCCCTTCCACCAGGTGGCTGATGAGATATGTTGGCACGACTGCCATATTGCATCTCCATCCCAAAGCCCTTGCTTGGAAGTGTATTTTGCCAGACTGCCAAGAACCTTGCCCTCATCCAGGCCAAGGTGGCGAGATACGGTAGTGATGACGCCATAGGCCTGGTTGATCTCTGCACCAGACACAATGCTCTTGCCAGCGTACTTGGGGTCCAACATGTACGCTGCGGCGTGTATTGGCTCAAGGCAGAAGTCTTCACACTTTTTGATGTATTTCAGAACTGCAGTATCCTCTGCTTGGAGAAACAGTGAAGTGGGCAGGGCAGTACGGATTTCTTCTCTTACATCTGCAAGCAGAGTCTGAACATCAGACAGGATGACAATGTCTCCCTCAATCCGTCCAATGGCTACTGCTATAGAGTTCAGGAGTTTCAGGCTGCTTACCACTCTCTCCCAAAATACATCATCCAGGAGGATCCTCATGATGGGGCCGTCCACATCGGCAGACTGTGATATGGCCATTTCTTGGAGAGACTCCTTCCCCTCCAGGAGACTGTCAAACATGACAACACCACCCCAACGGGTGTTGCTGGGCAGCTTCAATGTGGTGCTCTTATTCTTCTCACTTTGCTTGGTGAGGTAGATTGCTGCTATAACTTGATGACCCTTCACATGCCTAACCATTTCCTTGGCTCTCTTGTAGAGTGTATCCATTGTTTTCAGTGACATGATGTCCTTGAGGAGCAGATTCAATGCATGAGCAGCACAGCCATTGGATGTGATGTGAGGGTAGGACTCCTCCACTTTAGACCAAGCAGCCTTCATGTTCGCAGCATTGTCTGGCAACAGTGCTGTGGACCTTCAGCTAATCTGCAATGTTGTCCCTTGTGTCTGTGCTCTTGTTGAATACTGGTTGAGGGGTGGAGATTATGTAGTTAATTAATCCTTGTCCACGAACATTCAACCACACAACATTTGCTTGACCTTGACTTGAACTCTGTTGAACTCTGCATCTAGCAAATGAGTAGTTAAAGCATGTCTGGTTGGAGGGGTGTATGCTGGGCAAAGAACATTCAGTAATCTCTTCCAATACACATTGCCTGTGAGCGTCAGAGGTAAACCAGTTGCATACGCATCTAGAGCAAGACAATCATCAGCATTTCTCTGACCACGTTTCTCCATTGAGTCAAAAACCTTCTGATTCCAGGAGGACTATGAGCCGTTGCTATCGATAAGGTGTCAGATTCATCATTTTCACCTCGAATAGGAGTAGAGGGAGTTTTGTCAGAGGTTGCTTGTTGTGAACGCTGAGGGAACTTTATGCACTTGGCCAGATGATTCTGCATCTTTGTTGCATTCTTCACATATGATTTGGCACAGTATTTGCAAATGTACACAGCTTTTCCTTCTACATTAGCTGCAGTGAAATGTCTCCACACATCAGATAGTGCCCGAGGCATTTTCATGTAGAGATTAGAAAAGAGTCAAATATAATACAATTACAGATAAATAGTTGAGTTGTTTAATCTAACTGCTTCTTTGTAAGATAAATGTTTTAAAATTAAACATGTATGGAAACTGGTGAATTAACACTCAGTTAGCAAGCTAAAGCCCACATGGTAGCAAAGAAACGAGCAGAAATGTATCCGGAAAAGTTTCCGACCCTTTGCAACCCTTTGTAGTGAGACATTAAGTGATTTCAAATGGGTCTTGCTCCATTCTGATTTGTTGTATACTGTTCAATTCAACCCAAAATATGTTTCTGCAATTTCATGCACGAATTTCAGATCATTTCCACACGGTTACGTAGGTCTTCACAATATGGGCCTTATTTTTTAACAACATTTTGCAATTGCAATTTGACTTGTGATTTAGAGCAAAACACTTTGGTGAACTGTTGAAATAGAATGATTATTTTAAATCTATAGAATATAATAGTGGGCACTTTGAATTCAGTGTCTTGAGAAAACGACAAATGAAAATGCCAGGGAGGAGCCATTGTGACAAGGTAGAAACCAAAGTGTTTCCTAGGAGACCTTATAATCTGTAGCTACATGTAATGTTGTGTTAGCTACTTCACGTAGCCAACATTCTTGCTTTGTGTATTCCTCCGATTTAGAAGATACGGTTACACATCATCACTGGTAACACCAGGCTGTACACCATCACTGGTATTATCAGGCTGTACACCGTCACTGGTATTATCAGGCTGTACACCGTCACTGGTATTATCAGGCTGTACACCGTCACTGGTATTATCAGGCTGTACACCGTCACTGGTATTATCAGGCTGTACACCATCACTGGTATTATCAGGTTGTACACCATCACTGGTATTATCAGGCTGTACACCGTCACTGGTATTATCAGGCTGTACACCGTCACTGGTATTATCAGGCTGTACACCATCACTGGTATTATCAGGCTGTACACCGTCACTGGTATTATCAGGCTGTACACCGTCACTGGTATTATCAGGCTGTACACCGTCACTGGTATTATCAGGCTGTACACCGTCACTGGTATTATCAGGCTGTACACCGTCACTGGTATTATCAGGCTGTACACCATCACTGGTATTATCAGGCTGTACACCGTCACTGGTATTATCAGGCTGTACACCGTCACTGGTATTATCAGGCTGTACACCATCACTGGTATTATCAGGCTGTACACCGTCACTGGTATTATCAGGCTGTACACCATCACTGGTATTATCAGGCTGTACACCATCACCGGTATTATCAGGCTGTACAGCTAGTTACGTTAGCCCTGACTCAGTACAAGAAACTCACCGATCTGTTTCCGGTACTGGTCGACCGGGGCCATTGTAGCGCATGCATCCTTCCTCCCCATCCTCACCTGGGAGGAAGAAGAATAGAAGAGTTAACATTCTGAGGACAGACAATAGGCCTACAGCTAAATATTACATGAATCTTGAATACAAAATCTGTATTAATCAACTGTGGTATTGTATCAAAGCTCTTAGGCCTATACACAGTACTGTTTTACATCAAAACTCTGTTTTAGGGAGATATCTATATCTCTCTATGACGATAGACGTTTTTCTATCGTTTCATATTATGCTCTACCGTTTATTTCATTGTGTTGCAAATCACACTCTTTACGGCAATATTTTTTGTCAATTGGACGTCGCTTTGCACTCTTCGTGTCGTGTGGAAAGAAATGTGCAACACAAACAAACATGGAGAACCTGACAGAGACCGTGCCTAAAAGAGGGGCTACTTCGATCGCATGGACGTGGTTTGGGTATGAGAAGTCTGACACGGACCAGAAAACCGTCCTCTGCAGAATATGCTGCAGGCCGGTCCCGACCACAGGCTCAAACACCACTAACCTCTTTTACCACCTACGCAGGAGTCATGTGGAACAGGCCGGTCCCGACCACAGGCTCAAACACCACTAACCTCTTTCACCACCTACGCAGGAGTCATGTGGAACAGGACGGTCCCGACCACAGGCTCAAACACCACTAACCTCTTAACACCTACGCAGGAGTCATGTGGAACAGGCCGGTCCCGACCAGACTCAAACACCACTAACCTCTTAACACCTACGCAGGAGTCATGTGGAACAGGCCGGTCCCGACCAGACTCAAACACCACTAACCTCTTTTACCACCTACGCAGGAGTCATGTGGAACAGGCCGGTCCCGACCACAGGCTCAAACACCACTAACCTCTTTCACCACCTACGCAGGAGTCATGTGGAACAGGCCGGTCCCGACCAGACTCAAACACCACTAAAGCCTCTTAACACCTACGCAGGAGTCATGTGGAACAGGCCGGTCCCGACCAGACTCAAACACCACTAACCTCTTTTACCACCTACGCAGGAGTCATGTGGAACAGGCCGGTCCAGACAACAGGCTCAAACACCACTAACCTCTTTCACCACCTACGCAGGAGTCATGTGGAACAGGCCGGTCCAGACAACAGGCTCAAACACCACTAACCTCTTTCACCACCTACGCAGGAGTCATGTGGAACAGGCCGGTCCAGACAACAGGCTCAAACACCACTAACCTCTTTCACCACCTACGCAGGAGTCATGTGGAACAGGCCGGTCCCGACCACAGGCTCAAACACCACTAACCTCTTAACACCTACGCAGGAGTCATGTGGAACAGGCCGGTCCAGACAACAGGCTCTAACACCACTAACCTCTTAACACCTACGCAGGAGTCATGTGGAACAGGCCGGTCCCGACCACAGGCTCAAACACCACTAACCTCTTTCACCACCTACGCAGGAGTCATGTGGAACAGGCCGGTCCAGACAACAGGCTCAAACACCACTAACCTCTTTCACCACCTACGCAGGAGTCATGTGGAACAGGCCGGTCCCGACCACAGGCTCTAACACCACTAACCTCTTAACACCTACGCAGGAGTCATGTGGAACAGGCCGGGCCCAGACAACAGGCTCAAACACCACTAACCTCTTAACACCTACGCAGGAGTCATGTGGAACAGTATGGAGAGTCTACGGATGAGACCCTAAAAAGTACAGTCAAGCGCTCAAAACAAACCCCGACTCAGACGTTGCAAGAGGCTTTTGCCCGCGGCACACCATATGGCAAAGAACCACGAAGATGGAAGGAGAGAACAGCTGCAAAGACATGGCCCCAATTTACACGGTCGGGAAACGGGGGTTTCGTGAGTTGGTGCTAACACTCAACCCAAGGTACCAAACGAAGAAAAAAATTAAAAAATAATTGTCTAATTCAAAATTAAATAAGAAATAGGCCTTTAAATGTGGCCATTTTAAATATACTATTAATTAATTTAATTGACAGAAAATGAGTATATTGTGATATGTTTCGTTATAAGAAATGACCTATATTCAGGACATGAGATGTTGGCCATGTCACCCAGCCCTACTCTGTTTAAGAGGGGGAGACAGTACGAGTCAAAGGGCGGGAGTGTTTCTGATTCTAAATCCCCTCTGACCTATTCTCTCAGAAAACAATCCAACAACCTTTAAATCCTCCGCAGCGTTGACAAACAATCCAACAACCTTTAAATCCTCCGCAGCGTTGACAAACAATCCAACAACATTTAAATCCTCCGCAGCGTTGACAAACAATCCAACAACATTTAAATCCTCCGCAGCTTTGACAAACAATCCAACAACATTTAAATCCTCCGCAGCGTTGACAAACAATCCAACAACCTTCCAACTACCTCATCCCCATACTGTATTTATTTATTTATTTATCTTGCTCCTTTGCACCCCAGTATCTCTACCTGCACATCCAAATTCTGCACATCCATCACTCCAGTGTTTAATTGCTATATCGTAATTACTTCACCACCATGGCCTATTTATTGCCTTTACCTCCCTTATCTTACCTCATTTGCACACATGCTGTATATAGACTTTTTCTACTGTGTGTATGTTTACTCCATGTGTAACTCTGTGTTGTCTGTTCACACTGCTATGCTTTATCTTGGTCCAGGTCGCAGTTGTAAATGAGAACTTGTTCTCAACTAGCCTACCTGGTTAAATAAAGGTGAAATAATATATATGGTCCTAGTCTGAAGAAGCCTGTAGGTGTGTAGGCTAACCCATTGAAGACTGAGTAAACAAAAAAGGTTTGAGCGTCACAGAGAAAACCATTTGCACCTCCAGCTATACTAAGAAATAGGAGGAAATGCATTTTAAAACAAACCATATGTCCAGTACAGTGGGATTGGTTGATTAAGAAACAGCACCATGACCTGGCTTTAAGTCACTATAAAATGTAAACCTGGGCAAGGAGGACGCAAAAATCCACAACAGCCATTTTATGCCAGAATGTTGATAATAATAGTTGTGTATTTTCCCTATGCGGTGATTGTGTCAACTACACATTGTACAACTCTTCAAAATGCATATCCACTGCAACAGACAGGCTGAACTCAATAATTTAGCTGCACTTTCTGTGCACAATATCGAATGACTACACCCAAATGCATATGCTACATTGGTGCACTTACCTACTCAGTAAGTCGAAATATTGTTGCTTATTCAAGGTACTTCTGCATTCTCAGGTTGCCTGTCTGCAGTCTGCAAACATGTAAGAGATAATTGACAGATTTGCTATATTTTCCACCAAATTCTCCCTAACATGCCAACACATCACTTCACCCCAATTATCATTTCCTGGTATTCCACGTCACCACTAATGATAGACAATTTAGCTCTCTAATCAGAGACGAGTATTTGCGGAATTGACCAATAGTATAGTGGAAGGCGGGACTCACAGACAAAAAAAAACAATCGACATGCGCTTCCACTCATCACAAAATTGTCTAAGAACGGCTAGGTAAAAAGCTATAGACTCAGAAATAGCGAGCAGGACATTACTAACCACAGTGGCACACGTTTTAGGCTATCTGTAGTGCATGTTTCTGTATAAATATATTGATATGAGCCTCTCCTCCACACTTACCAGACTCTTCTGCTGCAGGCGTACGATCAGTCTTCTGACAATTGACCAACCAACAACCCTTATCCTTATCTTGAAGGAAGAGACCGATTTAAAGGAGAAAGGTTCATTTAGGAGAACATAACATCTGATTCTGTGCAATTTAACTAGGTTTATGAAGATACAATCAAATACATTCAAATATCGTAATAGTGTATTAAAATAGGGTTCAGATACTTAATATTACACGTTTTTTTGGGGTGGGGGGGATTAGTCATTACAATATTACAACTACCTTCTCAATAACTAACTACTGAATTAAAGAAAAATATCCAGATATAATTGTAAATCATATAGAGAGATATTGAGCTATATCAGTAGGCCTACATGCTCATCAGATAATATAAATACCCTCTCTATATTTCTGTTCTTCTTTGTTTCATGATTTAACAGTAATTTACATGTCTCTTTGTTTGCTGTGTTGAATGTTGTAACCCTCTAATTGCATCTGGTCCGTATTGCTGCCTGGGGTTAGGGTGCAGATTACAGAGGCTTGCCACTGCTTGGAATTTCCTGGAGTTTAAACTGTGTCCCAATGGCACCCTATTCTATATAATATAATATGGGCCCTGGTCATGAGTAGTGCACTATATAGAGAATAGGGTGCCATTTGGGGTGGAGATTCAAATGATTTCCTGCTCTCCCGTGGGTGGCCCATTACGCATGCTGCACAGCGGTAACTAATAGATCTCCTTATAATGTGGCTGGGTAGTGCTTTACTCACTGTGTTGCCTGACATCAATAGGGAGCACTTTGACATCGCTTCAGATGGGAGTACTGTAGGTTACTTGTACCAAGTGACATTTGTCAATGCTGCTAGGCCAATTTGTTCTTGTCCTGTATGAGAAAGAAGGTCTGGAAGCCAGATTTTAAAAAAAAATATATATATAGTCTGTAATTTGAATCGGTTTTAAAAGGATTTAAAAGGGTTTTTCAAGTGATGTGTCTGTGACATCGAAATTACATAAATGTACCTGCTATTAAATGGTGGCATGCTAAAAGTTGCTAGATCGAATCCCCGAGCTGACAAGGTACAAATCTGTCGTTCTGCCCCTGAACAGGCAGTTAACCCACAGTTCCTAGGCCATCATTGAAAATAAGAATTTATTCTTAACTGACTTGCCTAGTTAAATAAAGGTAAAATAAAAATGTAGACATGGATTGTGTATTTATGCCATTCAGAGTGTGAATGGACAAAGATAAAATATTGAATTGCCTTTGAACGGAGTATGGTAGTAGGTGCCAGGCGCATCGGTTTGTGTCAAGGACTGAAACGCTGCTGGGGTTTTCACACTTAGAATGGTCCACTGCCCAAAGGACATCCAGCCAACTTGACACAACTGTGGGAAACATTGGAGTCAACATGGGCCAGCATCCCTGTGGAACGCTATCGACACCTTGTAGAGTCAACATGGGCCAGCATCCCTGTGGAACGCTATCGACACCTTGTAGAGTCAACATGGACCAGCATCCCTGTGGAACGCTATCGACACCTTGTAGAGTCAACATGGGCCAGCGTCCCTGTGGAACGCTATCGACACCTTGTAGAGTCAACATGGGCCAGCATCCCTGTGGAACGCTATCGACACCTTGTAGAGTCAACATGGGCCAGCATCCCTGTGGGACGCTATCGACACCTTGTAGAGTCAACATGGGCCAGCGTCCCTGTGGAACGCTATCGACACCTTGTAGAGTCAACATGGGCCAGCATCCCTGTGGAACGCTATCGACACCTTGTAGAGTCAACATGGACCAGCATCCCTGTGGAACGCTATCAACACCTTGTAGAGTCCATGCCCCGACAAATTGAGACTGTTCTGAGAGCAAAAAGCTTCCTCAGTATTAGGAAAGTGTTCCTAATGTTTATAACATGTCATGTACCAATACAGTCATGTACCAATACAGTCATGTACCAATACAGCCATGTACCAATACAGACATGTACCAATACATTAAATGCATTCATGTACCAATACAGGCTTGTACCAATACATACATGTACCAATACGGACATGTACCAATGCAGCCATGTACCAATATAGTCATGTACCAATACAGTCAATACATGTGTGTACAAATATAGTCATGTACCAATACAGTTATGTACCAGTGTGGTCAATACAGTCATGTACCAATATAGTTATGTACCGATACATGTAATACATTCATGTTTCGATACAGTCGATACAGTCATGTACCAATACAGCAATGTACCAATACAGTACATATATGAATGTACCAACACAGTCAATATAGTCATGTACCAATACCGTTATGGACCAATACAGTCATGTACCAATGTAGGCATGTACCAATGGCGTTCTGTACCAATACAGTCATGTACCGATGTAGTCATGTACCTGTGTAGTCATGTACATATGTAGTCATGTACCAATGTCGTTCTGTACCAATACAGTCATGTACCGATGTAGTCATGTACCTATGCAGCCATGTGCCTATGTAGTAATGTAGCAATGTAGTCATGTACCAATGTAGTCATGTACCAATGTAGTCATGTACCAATGTAGTCATGTACCAATGTATTCATGTACCAATGTAGTCATGTACCAATGTAGTCATGTACCAAGGTAGTCATGTACCAGTGTAGCCATGTACCAATGTAGTCCTGTTCCTATGCAGCCACGTGTCTATGTAGTAATGTACCTATGTTGTCATGGACCAATGCAGTAATGTACCGATACAGTAATGTACCAATGCAGTAATGTACCTATGCAGTAATGTACCAATGCAGTAATGTACCTATGCAGTAATGTACCAATGCAGTAATGTACCTATGCAGTAATGTACCAATGCAGTAATGTACCTATGCAGTAATGTACCAATGCAGTAATGTACCTATGCAGTAATGTACCAATGCAGTAATGTACCAATGCAGTAATGTACCAATGCAGTAATGTACCTATGCAGTAATGTACCAATGCAGTAATGTACCAATGCAGTGATGTACCAATGCAGTAATGTACCGATACAGTAATGTACCAATGCAGTAATGTACCGATACAGTAATGTACCAATGCAGTAATGTACCAATGCAGTAATGTACCAATGCAGTAATGTACCAATGCAGTAATGTACCAATGCAGTAATGTACCTATGCAGTAATGTACCAATGCAGTAATGTACCTATGCAGTAATGTACCAATGCAGTAATGTACCAATGCAGTAATGTACCAATGCAGTAATGTACCAATGCAGTAATGTACCAATGCAGTAATGTACCAATGCAGTAATGTACCAATGCAGTAATGTACCGATACAGTAATGTACCAATGCAGTAATGTACCTATGCAGTAATGTACCAATGCAGTAATGTACCAATGCAGTAATGTACCTATGCAGTAATGTACCGATACAGTAATGTACCAATGCAGTAATGTAGTAATGTACCGATACAGTAATGTACCGATACAGTAATGTACCTATGCAGTAATGTACCAATGCAGTAATGTACCTATGCAGTAATGTACCAATGCAGTAATGTACCAATGCAGTAATGTACCAATGCAGTAATGTACCAATGCAGTAATGTACCAATGCAGTAATGTACCAATGCAGTAATGTACCGATACAGTAATGTACCAATGCAGTAATGTACCAATGCAGTAATGTACCAATGCAGTAATGTACCGATACAGTAATGTACCAATGTAGTAATGTACCGATACAGTAATGTACCGATACAGTAATGTACCAATGCAGTAATGTACCAATGCAGTAATGTACCGATACAGTAATGTACCAATGCAGTAATGTACTGTACCTAGATGTGACAGAAACCAAACCACAGTGTTGATGTGTTTAAATTGAAGTTAATCAGTGGAGGTAAATGGCAGGCAGGAGATTTAGCTTTAACACTCATCATCAGTACCCCTCCACAGCTTCTTCTCTCGCTCTCCCTCCATCCTTCTCTCTCTCCTTCTCCCTCTTTGTCATACACACTCATACACTCTCTCTCCCCCTTCCCCCTACACTCTCCCTCTCGGGCCATTAATTGCTTCATTAAGCAGTCTGCATGAGGAGGAGAATACTCCAGGGTATCGGGGTCTAAATGACACCGTCGTCTCAGACAAGACCCTGCGAGGAAGACGTGTCAACATCATCTGGGGCAATGGCAGCAGGCATCGTGTGGGACTGATTCATTCTGCGACCGAGTGTGTCAGAGGATCTTTAGGAGGCAGACAACATCTCTCCTTCTTCCTGAGTATTAGATTATAATAAACCTAGATAAAAACAGTATTCGATTATAATAAACCTTGATAAAAACAGTATAAGATTATAATAAACCTTGATAAAAACAGTATTAGATTATAAGGTCTATAGAGTATTAGATTATAATAAACCTTAATAAAAACAGTATTAGATTATAAGGTCTATAGAGTATTAGATTATAATAAGCCTTAATAAAAACAGTATTAGATTATAAGGTCTATAGAGTATTAGAGGCTACATGCCTTAACAGGCTCCTCAACATGCCGTATCAGGCTCCTCTACATGCCGTATCAGGCTCCTCTACATGCCGTATCAGGCTCCTCTACATGCCGTATCAGGCTCCTCTACATGCCGTATCAGGCTCCTCAACATGCCGTATCTGGCTCCTCTACATGCCGTATCAGGCTCCTCTACATGCCGTATCAGGCTCCTCTACATGCCGTATCAGGCTCCTCAACATGCCGTATCAGGCTCCTCTACATGCCGTATCAGGCTCTACTACATGCCGTATCAGGCTCCTCTACATGCCGTATCAGGCTCTACTACATGCCGTATCAGGCTCCTCTACATGCCGTATCAGGCTCCTCCACATGCCGTATCAGGCTCCTCTACATGCCGTATCAGGCTCTACTACATGCCGTATCAGGCTCCTCTACATGCCGTATCAGGCTCTACTACATGCCGTATCAGGCTCCTCAACATGCCGTATCAGGCTCCTCTACATGCCGTATCAGGCTCTACTACATGCCGTATCAGGCTCCTCTACATGCCGTATCAGGCTCCTCCACATGCCGTATCAGGCTCCTCTACATGCCGTATCAGGCTCTACTACATGCCGTATCAGGCTCCGCTACATGCCGTATCAGGCTCTACTACATGCCGTATCAGGCTCCTCAACATGCCGTATCAGGCTCCTCTACATGTCGTATCAGGCTCTACTACATGCCGTATCAGGCTCCTCTACATGCCGTATCAGGCTCCTCTACATGCCGTATCAGGCTCCTCTACATGCCGTATCAGGCTCCTCAACATGCCGTATCTGGCTCCTCTACATGCCGTATCAGGCTCCTCAACATGCCGTATCAGGCTCTACTACATGCCGTATCAGGCTCCCCTACAGACACATGCTGTATCAGGCTCCTCTACATGCCGTATCAGGCTCTACTACATGCCGTATCAGGCTCCTCAACATGCCGTATCAGGCTCCTCTACATGCCGTATCAGGCTCCTCTACATGCCGTATCAGGCTCCTCTACATGCCGTATCAGGCTCTACTACATGCCGTATCAGGCTCCACTACATGCCGTATCAGGCTCCTCCACACAGGCCCTCCAGTATAGTGCAGCCAGGCAAGTTAGCTGCTATGCTCTCTGACCCTCATTAGCTGTCATTAGACCAGGACTGAGCAGTGTTCTGACACACACACACACACACACACACACACACAGAGAGAGAGCTGTCATGAGACCATGAATGTTACACTGACATATTAATTTAACTTCTAAAGAGACCTGTGAGCTAATTACCCTTCAGCTTCATAACCTGTGGTAACCTAGTGGTTAGAGCATTGGGCCAGGAACCGAAAGGTTGCTGGATCGAATCCCTGAGCTGACAAGGTGAAAATCTGTTCTGCTGCTGAACAAGGCACTGTTCCTGGGCTGTCATTGTAAATAATTTGTTGTTAATAACTGACTTGCCGAGTTAAATAAAGGTTCATATATATATATATATTTTTTTTTAAAGCCCAAGATAACACTAATTAATGGCTACTAATCATTGGCAGCTGCTGCATTTATTTCCACCATGACTCATTTTCTCCTTCGTCCAACTCTTATTTTCTTTTCACACTTTAGTTTCATAGGCTAGCCTACATTTCTGAGGTACTTCAAACTGGTCCCAGACCTGTTGTCTCCTTCTATAGCCTGGTCCCAGATCTGTTGTCTCATTCTATAGCCTGGTCCCAGATCTGTTGTCTCCACCTATAGCCTGGTCCCAGATCTGTTGTCTCCACCTATAGCCTGGTCCCAGATCTGTTGTCTCCTTCTATAGCCTGGTCCCAGATCTGTTGTCTCCTTTTATAGCCTGGTCCCAGATCTGTTGTCTCCTTCTATAGCCTGGTCCCAGATCTGTTGTCTCCTTCTATAGCCTGGTCCCAGATCTGTTGTCTCCTTCTATAGCCTGGTCCCAGATCTGTTGTCTCCTTCTATAGCCTGGTCCCAGATCTGTTGTCTCCACCTATAGCCTGGTCCCAGATCTGTTGTCTCCTTCTATAGCCTGGTCCCAGATCTGTTGTCTCCACCTATAGCCTGGTCCCAGATCTGTTGTCTCCTTCTATAGCCTGGTCCCAGATCTGTTGTCTCCTTCTATAGCCTGGTCCCAGATCTGTTGTCTCCTTCTATAGCCTGGTCCCAGATCTGTTGTCTCCTTCTATAGCCTGGTCCCAGATCTGTTGTCTCCACCTATAGCCTGGTCCCAGATCTGTAGTCTCCTTCTATAGCCTGGTCCCAGATCTGTAGTCTCATTCTATAGCCTGGTCCCAGATCTGTTGTCTCCTTCTATAGCCTGGTCCCAGATCTGTTGTCTCCACCTATAGCCTGGTCCCAGATCTGTAGTCTCCTCCTATAGCGTGGTCCCAGATTTGTTTCTCCTTTTATTAGACTATAACATAATGTACTGTACTATACTGTATTATACTGTACTATACTGTACTATTCTGTACTATACTGTACTATACTGTAGCATAGCATACCCTGGCTGGACTAAAACATAATGAACTTTGAATACTGTACTATACTGTAATATACTGTACTATGCTGTACTATACTGTATTATACTGTACTATGCTGTACTATACTGTATTATACTGTACTATACCGTATTATAATGTACTATACTGTACTATACTGTACTGTACTATGCTGTACTATACTGTATTATACTGTACTATGCTGTACTATACTGTATTATACTGTACTATACCGTATTATAATGTACTATGCTGTATTGTACTGTACTATACTGTACTATACTGTAATATACTGTACTATGCTGTACTATACTGTACTATACTGTACTGTACTATGCTGTACTATACCGTATTATACGGTACTAGGCTGTACTATACTGTACTATGCTGTACTATGCTGTACTATGCTGTACTATACTGTACTATGCTGTACTATACTGTACAATGCTGTACTATACTGTAATATACTGTACAATACTGTACTATGCTGTACTATACTGTACTATGCTGTACTATACTGTACTATGCTGTACTACACTGTACAATGCTGTACTATACTGTAATATACTGTACAATGCTGTACTATGCTGTACTATGCTGTACTATACTGTACTATGCTGTACTATACTGTACTATGCTGTACTATACTGTACAATGCTGTACTATACTGTAATATACTGTACTATACCGTATTATAATGTACTATACTGTACTATACTGTACTGTACTATGCTGTACTATACTGTATTATACTGTACTATGCTGTACTATACCGTATTATAATGTACTATACTGTACTATACTGTACTGTACTATGCTGTACTATACCGTATTATAATGTACTATGCTGTATTGTACTGTACTATACTGTACTATACTGTAATATACTGTACTATGCTGTACTATGCTGTACTATACTGTACTATACTGTACTGTACTATGCTGTACTATACCGTATTATACGGTACTAGGCTGTACTATACTGTACTATGCTGTACTATGCTGTACTATGCTGTACTATACTGTACTATGCTGTACTATACTGTACAATGCTGTACTATACTGTAATATACTGTACAATACTGTACTATGCTGTACTATACTGTACTATGCTGTACTATACTGTACTATGCTGTACTACACTGTACAATGCTGTACTATACTGTAATATACTGTACAATGCTGTACTATGCTGTACTATGCTGTACTATACTGTACTATGCTGTACTATACTGTACTATGCTGTACTATACTGTACAATGCTGTACTATACTGTAATATACTGTACAATACTGTACTATGCTGTACTATACTGTACAATACTGTACTATGCTGTACTATGCTGTACTATACTGTACAATGCTGTACTATACTGTAATATACTGTACAATGCTGTACTATACTGTACTATGCTGTACTATACTGTACTATACTGTACTATACTGTACTATGCTGTACTATACTGTACAATGCTGTACTATGCTGTACTATACTGTACTATATTGTACTATGCTGTACTATACTGTACAATGCTGTACTATACTGTACTATGCTGTACTATACTGTACTATGCTGTACTATACTGTACTATACTGTACAATGCTGTACTATACTGTACTATGCTGTACTATGCTGTACTATGCTGTACTATACTGTATTATACTGTATTATACTGTACTATACTGTACTATGCTGTACTATACTGTACTATACTGTACTATGCTGTACTATACTGTATTATACTGTATTATACTGTACTATACTGTACTATGCTGTACTATACTGTACTATACTGTACTATACTGTACTATGCTGTACTATACTGTACTATACTGTACTATACTGTACTATGCTGTACTATACTGTATTATACTGTATTATACTGTACTATACTGTACTATGCTGTACTATACTGTACTATACTGTACTATACTGTACTATGCTGTACTATGCTGTACTATACTGTATTATACTGTATTATACTGTACTATACTGTACTATACTGTACTATACTGTACCGGGCAGTACACAACCTTTGTGTTGTATTCCTCTTTCTACATGTCGAGCTGCCTGCCTCAAACTCCAGCATTCAAATCAAATGTTATTTGTCATATGCCAGAATTCAACAGATGAAGACTTTACAGTGAAATGTTTACGAGCCCTTAAAAACCTTTCCCAACAATGAGTTAAAAACCTTTCCCAACAATGAGTTAAAAACCTTTCCCAACAATGAGTTTAAAACCCTTCCCAACAATGAGTTAAAAACCTTTCCCAACAATGAGTTAAAAACCCTTCCCAATAATGATTTAATAACCTTTTCCAACAGTTAAAAAAAAGTACGAACATTTGCAAATAAAAATATAACATAATAACACAATAAAATCACAATAGCGAGGCTACAGCACCTTCAGAAAGTATTCAGACCCCTTGACTTTTCCCACATTGTGGTATTTTACATCCTGCATTGTAAACATATGATATTGAGAGTGCGTCACTTGTCTACACACAATACCCCATAATATCAACGTGGAATTTGTTTATTTTTTATCTTAAATGTCTTGAGTCAACAAGTATTCAACCCCTTTGTTATGGCAAGCCTAAATATGTTCAGAAGTATAAATGTGCTTAACAAGTCACATAGGAAATTGCAATGACTCACTCTGTGTGCAATAATAGTGTTTTTAACATGATTTCTGAATGACTTCCTCATCTCTGTACCCCACACGTACATTTATCTATAAGGTCCCTTAGGCAGGCAATGAATTTCAAACACAGATTCAACCACAAAGACCAGGGAGGTTTTCCAATGCCTCGCAAAGAAGAGCACCCATAGAGCCCCACAGTGGAGGTGTCATAGTACACATAAAACCTAGCGGTCAAATAAGGAAATGGCTCCAATCATTTTACAGCATATATTTTTCCCATAGGGTAATTTTTGGAAACACTTAAAATAAGGTCTGTGTTTCGTGTAGGCTCGCTCTGGCATGACATTTTGATAACCATGTAATTCTCTCTCGGAAAAGGGGACTTTTATCAATATATTCGTCTCTATTTCCTTTCAGATTACATTTTTTTTTAATTGGCATCAAAGTAGACATCATGCAAAACTACAAATCCCAGCATGCTCCTGCACGTCATCTCTAGCTGACACCTTTGCTAACAGGTTTTGTGTCCATTTAAAACTTGCACAAGACAGTTCACAGAATTGACCATTTAAAGAAAATGTTGCCAATTTAGTCATTAGTACATTTAGCTAACATTACATCCGGAGATTCTTACCTTTGCCTCGATTCGGCAGTCTCGTCCAGATCATCAAGGCATTTGTACTTCTTTATGATAGCCTCATTATCAGCTAATTATTATTTCATATTTGGGGGCTAAATACAGGCGAATAAATTGATAAATGTCACCTTGTCCTGGAGAGATTTACAAAATCGTCTATAGGAAAAATGAATGGTGGAAAAACGATTGGAACCATTTCCCTTTTTCACCGCTAGGTTTTATGGGTATTATGACTCATACTGTGGTACTCTATTGGTAGATGGGTAAAAAACATTGAATATCTGTTTGAGCATGTTGAATTTATTAATTACATTTTGGATTGGGTATCAATACACCCAGTAACTACAAAGATACAGGCGTCCTTCCTGTCTCAGTTGCTGGAGAGGAAGGAAACTGCTCAGATCGGATAGCTAGCCTTACTTTACATCAGACTACTAACCGCTAGCCTTACTTTACATCAGACTACTAACCGCTAGGCTTACATCAGACTACTAACCACTAGCCTTACTTTACATCAGACTACTAACCGCTAGCCTTACTTTGTCAGACTACTAACCACTAGTCTTACTTTACATCAGACTACTAACCACTAGCCTTACTTTACATCAGACTACTAACCACTAGCCTTACTTTACATCAGACTACTAACCGCTAGCCTTACTTTGTCAGACTACTAACCGCTAGCCTTACTTTACATCAGACTACTAACCACTAGCCTTACTTTACGTCAGACTACTAACCGCTAGCCTTACTTTACATCAGACTACTAACCGCTAGCCTTACTTTACATCAGACTACTAACCGCTAGCCTTACTTTGTCAGACTACTAACCACTAGCCTAACTTTACATCAGACTACTAACCGCTAGCCTTACTTTACGTCAGACTACTAACCGCTAGCCTTACTTTACATCAGACTACTAACCGCTAGCCTTACTTTGTCAGACTACTAACCGCTAGCCTAACTTTACATCAGACTACTAACCGCTAGCCTTACTTTACGTCAGACTACTAACCGCTAGCCTTACTTTACATCAGACTACTAACCGCTAGCCTTACTTTACGTCAGACTACTAACCGCTAGCCTAACTTTACATCAGACTACTAACCGCTAGCCTTACTTTACGTCAGACTACTAACCGCTAGCCTTACTTTACATCAGACTACTAACCGCTAGCCTTACTTTACGTCAGACTACTAACCGCTAGCCTTACTTTACGTCAGACTACTAACCGCTAGCCTTACGTCAGACTACTAACCACAAGCCTTACTTTACATCAGACTACTAACCGCTAGCCTTACTTTACATCAGACTACTAACCGCTAGCCTTACGTCAGACTACTAACCGCTAGCCTTACGTCAGACTACTAACCACAAGCCTTACTTTACATCAGACTACTAACCGCTAGCCTTACTTTACGTCAGACTACTAACCGCTAGCCTTACATCAGACTACTAACCACTAGCCTTACTTTACGTCAGACTACTAACCACTAGCCTTACTTTACATCAGACTACTAACCGCGAGCCTTACTTTACGTCAGACTACTAACCGCTAGCCTTACATCAGACTACTAACCACTAGCCTTACTTTGCGTCAGACTACTAACCACTAGCCTTACTTTACATCAGACTACTAACCACTAGCCTTACTTTACATCAGACTACTAACCGCTAGCCTTACTTTACATCAGACTACTAACCACTAGCCTTACTTTACATCAGACTACTAACCACTAGCCTTACTTTACATCAGACTACTAACTACTAGCCTTACTTTACATCAGACTACTAACCACTAGCCTTACTTTACATCAGACTACTAACCGCTAGCCTTACTTTACATCAGACTACTAACCGCTAGCCTTACTTTACATCAGACTACTAACCACTAGCCTTACTTTGTCAGACTACTAACCGCTAGCCTAACTTTACATCAGACTACTAACCGCTAGCCTTACTTTGTCAGACTACTAACCACTAGCCTTACTTTACATCAGACTACTAACCGCTAGCCTTACTTTACATCAGACTACTAACCGCTAGCCTTACTTTACATCAGACTACTAACCGCTAGCCTTACTTTACATCAGACTACTAACCACTAGCCTTACTTTACATCAGACTACTAACCGCTAGCCTTACTTTACATCAGACTACTAACCGCTAGCCTTACTTTGTCAGACTACTAACCGCTAGCCTTACTTTACATCAGACTACTAACCGCTAGCCTTACTTTACATCAGACTACTAACCACTAGCCTTACTTTACATCAGACTACTAACCACTAGCCTTACTTTACATCAGACTACTAACTACTAGCCTTACTTTACATCAGACTACTAACCGCTAGCCTTACTTTACATCAGACTACTAACTACTAGCCTTACTTTACATCAGACTACTAACCGCTAGCCTCGCTAGCTGCCCTCTTTGTTATCTTCACTTCGTTCTGATTTCCTTTCTTGAAGACTAATAGTAAGACACTCCTTCGTCCCGCCTCCTATAATTATCCATTTTAGAACCATGAAGAAGAGTTTTTACCAGATTACAGATTCATATGGGTGACCTTCGTGCACGATGTAGGTATTTGCCCTTTTTGTGAATAATTTTTACATTAAAACAACACATTTACAAGGTAATACAATGCTTTGTTGATAAAATAATTTTTATGGATTTTAGGTCATTTCTGAAATTCTGCATTTTGATGTAAAAATACAGAAATCTAAGTCCTCAAACAATGGACCTAAAAACTGTCTGGGGTACTGACACACTTAGGCAAGTGTTAGAAATGACACAGAAGTGTTTTTGAGTGAACTTCACCTTTAAGCGCAAAATTTGGTTTGATTAATTTTCTCGTCCTCTTTATCCCAATCAGATATTTCTAAACTGTTTTTTATGCAATGTCCCTCTAGTAAAGATTATTAATCTTTAATTAATTAAGTGTTTTAATCAGAATAATGAATTAATAAAGTATTTTAAATCAGAATAAATAATTAATAAAGTGTTTTAATCAGAGTGATACAGCTCCTTAATCAGGGTTGATATTTAAATATGACTGATTGGTTAATTTATTAAATCAGGTCTATTGTCCCTTCGTTAACCAGTGAGACGGCAGGAGATCTCTACCATGATAACTCATGGTGGCAGAATACTCCTTTGTCAAACAGTCTCTCTCTTTGTGACATTAGTTTTACTACTGTGTTGTTAGCCTTGGTAGGCTAATAGATCATACAGAGAACACTTGGTTCATATACAGGGGGGATATACTCCAACACTCTACTCAACAAACTGGATGCAGTCTATCACAGCGCCATCCGTTTTGTCACCAAAGCCCCATATACTACCCACCACTGCGACCTGTACGCTCTCGTTGGCTGGCCCTCGCGTCACTCTCGTCGCCAAACCCACTGGCTACAGCTCATCTACAAGTCTCTGCTAGGTAAAGCCCCGCCTTATATACAGCTCACTGGTCACCATAACACCACCCACCCGTAGCACGTACTTCAGCAGGCATATCTCACCGGTCACTCTCAAAGCCAATTCCTCCTTTCCTCCTCTCTTTCCAGTTGTCTGCTGCCAATAATGACTGGAACGAACTGAAGCTGGAGACTTATATCTCCCTCACTAGCTTTAAGCACCAGCTGTCAGAGCAGCTCACAGATCACTTCACCTGTACACAGCCCATCCGTAAATAGCCCATCCAACTTCTGCACATCTATCACTCCAGTGTTTAATTGCTATATTGTAATTACTTCGCCAACATGGCCTTTTTATTGCCTTTAACTCCCTTATCTTACCTCATTTGCACATGCTGTATATAGACTTTTTGTTTTTCTTATTTTTCTACTGTATTATTGACTGTATGTTTTGTTTATTCCATGTGTAACTCTGTGTTGTTGTATGTGTCGAACTGCTTTGCTTTATCTTGGCCAGGTAGGCCAGGTCGAACTTGTTCTCAACTGGCCTGCCTGGTTAAATAAAGGTGTTCTCAACTGGCCTGCCTGGTTAAATAAAGGTGTTCTCAACTGACCTGCCTGGTTAAATGAAGGTGTTCTCAACTGGCCTGCCTGGTTAAATAAAGGTGTTCTCAACTGGCCTGCCTGGTTAAATAAAGGTGTTCTCAACTGGCCTGCCTGGTTAAATAAAGGTGTTCTCAACTGACCTGCCTGGTTAAATAAAGGTGTTCTCAACTGACCTGCCTGGTTAAATAAAGGTGTTCTCAACTGACCTGCCTGGTTAAATAAAGGTGTTCTCAACTGACCTGCCTGGTTAAATGAAGGTGTTCTCAACTGACCTGCCTGGTTAAATAAAGGTGTTCTCAACTGGCCTACCTGGTTAAATAAAGGTGTTCTCAACTGACCTGCCTGGTTAAATAAAGGTGTTCTCAACTGACCTGCCTGGTTAAATAAAGGTGTTCTCAACTGACCTGCCTGGTTAAATGAAGGTGTTCTCAACTGACCTGCCTGGTTAAATAAAGGTGTTCTCAACTGACCTACCTGGTTAAATAAAGGTGTTCTCAACTGACCTGCCTGGTTAAATGAAGGTGTTCTCAACTGACCTGCCTGGTTAAATAAAGGTGTTCTCAACTGGCCTACCTGGTTAAATAAAGGTGTTCTCTACTAGCCTACCTGGTTAAATAAAGGTGTTCTCAACTAGCCTACCTGGTTAAATAAAGGTGTTCTCAACTAGCCTACCTGGTTAAATAAAGGTGTTCTCAACTGACCTGCCTGGTTAAATGAAGGTGTTCTCAACTGACCTGCCTGGTTAAATAAAGGTGTTCTCAACTGGCCTACCTGGTTAAATAAAGGTGTTCTCAACTAGCCTACCTGGTTAAATAAAGGTGTTCTCAACTAGCCTACCTGGTTAAATAAAGGTGTTCTCAACTAGCCTACCTGGTTAAATAAAGGTGTTCTCAACTGACCTGCCTGGTTAAATAAAGGTGTTCTCAACTAGCCTACCTGGTTAAATAAAGGTGTTCTCAACTAGCCTACCTGGTTAAATAAAGGTGTTCTCAACTGGCCTGCCTGGTTAAATAAAGGTGAAATAAAAGATGTAAAATAAATATACGATGCTCTAGAATTGTGATCATGTTTCCTCCTGTGTATCCAATTCAGGGCCAGACAGACACAGACATACAGTAGTTACTCTAATAAGACACAGTTGAGGGGAACCGTACAGACCTACACTGGGACTAGAAACAGCTTCTCCACTAGTTCACCTGACTCTGGAGAAAAATAAATACATAGATAGATAAAGGGTATTCCTTTAAGGGAATGGTCTCTTGGAAACAATCCTTGCACATCACAGAAAACATTCCAATGAAAATGTTAGCTGTTGACCGTGACTCTTATTGGAACGTTCTCTAAAGTCGTGGGAACGTTTTGTTGTTAGCTGGGATGCCTTGGTTCTTTCAATCAATCTCCAAGCATATAATTACTAATTAGATTGGGATTAAAGTCGACTTGCTCAGAGAGAGAGAGGAAGAGCGTGGCTAATTCAAATTACCATATGAAATGTGATTAACTTTACTGTGGTAAAAAAAAAACATTTATATGATTGTTTCAAATGATTCCCTTGTGAGCTCCCAGGTCTGGTAGAATTCCTCACAGGGAATAGTAGTAGGGGAACAGACAGTATTAGCTTCTCCTAACTAGCTAACTATAACTTTTCTCCTCTTTAATTTGAACACTTTATTTAGCCGCAAAATCATATGGAGATTGACCTCTCTTTCCCAAGTGAGCCCTGGTCAAGAAAGCAGCAACATAAAACCATCATTGTCAGATAAAAACAGAGTTAATAAGAGATTTTTTAAAAACATGGCCAATATGTGGTCCTCTGGGATTACAGATCATCAATCAGAATCGAATTATCTAGTTTTAATTCTGCAAAATGTACCAAGATGATGGGGGCAGCAAACTGACAGAAAATAAGATAAATCACCTGCGTCCCATATTGGTTTTTCTAGAAGCTACTGTAGGGTAGCCGTGAGGATTTCCTACGCTGGACAACTTGTTACAGCTGTTGATAAATCATTGATAACAGTCTGCACTAAAATATGAATGTCATTACCATAAAATATAAGGGGGGGGGGCATAGTTATATTCAATAAAAATCACGGGTTGTTTTGAAACCTGTGTTGGTGTCTTGACGGATTTGCCCAAAAATCATGTGACATAAAACAACACTTTTCTGTATTTATGGCAGTGTCCGTTATATGGCAGTGTCCTTTATATGGCAGTGTCCGTTATATGGCGGTGTCCTTTATATGGCGGTGTCCGTTATATGGCGGTGTCCTTTATATGGCGGTGTCCGTTATATGGCAGTGTCCGTTATATGGCAGTGTCCGTTATATGGCAGTGTCCGTTATATGGCAGTGTCCTTTATATGGCAGTGTCCTTTATATGGCAGTGTCCGTTATATGGCAGTGTCCTTTATATGACAGTGTCCGTTATATGGCAGTGTCCGTTATATGGCAGTGTCCTTTATATGGCGGTGTCCTTTATATGGCGGTGTCCTTTATATGGCAGTGTCCTTTATATGGCAGTGTCCGTTATATGGCAGTGTCCGTTATATGGCAGTGTCCGTTATATGGCGGTGTCCTTTATATGGCGGTGTCCGTTATATGGCAGTGTCCTTTATATGGCAGTGTCCGTTATATGGCGGTGTCCGTTATATGGCGGTGTCCGTTATATGGCAGTGTCCTTTATATGGCAGTGTCCTTTATATGGCAGTGTCCTTTATATGGCAGTGTCCGTTATATGGCAGTGTCCGTTATATGGCAGTGTCCGTTATATGGCAGTGTCCTTTATATGGCGGTGTCCGTTATATGGCGGTGTCCGTTATATGGCGGTGTCCGTTATATGGCGGTGTCCGTTATATGGCGGTGTCCGTTATATGGCGGTGTCCGTTATATGGCGGTGTCCGTTATATAGCGGTGTCCGTTATATGGCAGTGTCCGTTATATGGCGGTGTCCGTTATATGGCAGTGTCCGTTATATGGCAGTGTCCGTTATGGAGAATCCAGACTCATCCACCGTGACAGAAGAGGAGGATCCAGACTCATCCACCGTGATAGAAGAGGAGAATCCAGACTCTTCCACCGTGACAGAATAGGAGAATCCAGACTCATCCACCATGACAGAAGAGGAGAATCCAGACTCTTCCACCGTGACAGAAGAGGAGAATCCAGACTCTTCCACCGTGACAGAAGAGGAGAATCCAGACTCATCCACCGTGACAGAAGAGGAGAATCCAGACTCTTCCACCGTGACAGAAGAGGAGAATCCAGACTCTTCCACCGTGACAGAAGAGGAGAATCCAGACTCATCCACCGTGACAGAAGAGGAGAATCCAGACTCATCCACCCTGACAGAAGAGGGGGATCCAGAGATGGTTCTCCTTACTTAAAATGGGGTGTTGAGGGACCACTTATCACATTGTCCAAGGTGTGTTTGTGTTATGATAAACAATGAATTTTCTGTCCAGATAAAGATGGTGACACAGCATTGAAAAAGACCTAACCCATTGACCAAATGTCTCTTTGGTTTCCAGGCCAACAGGTTTACATCACTTCTTAGGCCATCCGGGTTAATGGACATTCTGTGCCAATGTGATCCAGTTCTGGAGACAACAGCACATTGAGCCTGTGGACAATCAGGTCAGTAACTCATCAAACATGATACGATATTGTGTAAAACATAGAATTTGTAGATGTGTCAAAATGTTGTCCCCTTTCTCCATGTTTTAGGCACGAGGCGGAACATCAGGCTCACCCAACGAGAGAGACAGGGATGGAGAGAGAGAGAGGGCTGGAGAGAGAGAGGGATGGAGAGAGAGAGAGAGAGGGATGGAGAGGGATGGAGAGGGATGGAGAGAGAGAGAGAGGGATGGAGAGAGAGAGGGATGGAGAGAGAGAGAGGGATGGAGAGAGAGAGGGATGGAGAGAGAGAGGGATGGAGAGAGAGAGAGGGATGGAGAGAGAGAGGGATGGAGAGAGAGAGAGGGATGGAGAGGGATGGAGAGACAGGGATGAGAGAGAGGGATGGAGAGAGAGGGATGGAGAGAGAGAGGGATGGAGAGAGAGGGATGGAGAGAGAGGGATGGAGAGAGAGAGAGAGGGATGGAGAGAGAGAGAGAGGGATGGAGAGACAGGGATGAGAGAGAGGGATGGAGAGAGAGAGAGGGATAAAGACGATAAAAAACTGTTTTTCTGTGGTCTATGGAGGAAGTAAATGGTCTGGGTGTGGATGCAGTGAGGCGTCCAACTCCACAGGCAGTTCAGTGGTCAGAGGGATGTAGTCAGAGCCACCCGCTGGAGAGAGAGAGACACACACACACACACACACACACACACACACACACACACACACACACACACACACGCACAAGAGGGGTAAACTGTTGACAGCAATTTCACCACGGGCAGAAAATCGACCTGTGGATGCTTGTGGTACACTGTCTGATTGACTGTCTGATTGCTCTGGGAGGAATGAGGGCTGTTTGGCTGTTTTCAGTATACAAACAACACCTACTGTAGCTACGTGACTAGGCTGCTCATGGAGATAATCTTTGACAACTGAATATAGAAAGAGAAAAGAGAGACAGTTGTCGCCTGAAAGTTGTTATTTAGCATAATTATAAACAAGTCCATTCATTCACACATCTAAACCAGCTGTATCAATACCAGCTGTATCTATACCAGCTGTAGTTATACCAGCTGTCTCTATACCAGCTGTCTCTGTACCAGCTGTAGTTATACCAGCTGTATCTATACCAGCTGTAGTTATACCAGCTGTCTCTATACCAGCTGTCTCTATATCAGCTGTAGTTATACCAGCTGTATCTAGACTAGCTGTAGTTATACCAGCTGTCTCTATACCAGCTGAATCTATACCAGCTGTAGTTATACCAGCTGTAATTCTACCAGCTGTAGTTATACCAGCTGTATCTATACCAGCTGTATCTATACCAGCTGTATCTAAACCAGCTGTATCTATACCAGCTGTATCTATACCAGCTGTATCTATATCAGCTGTGTCTATACAAACTGTATCTATACCAGCTGTATCTATACCAGCTGTAGTTATACCAGCTGTTTCTATACCAGCTGTAGTTATACCAGCTGTATCTATATCAGATGTATCTTTACCAGCTATAGTTATACCAGCTGACTCTATACCAGCTGTATCTATACCAGCTGTATCTATACCAGCTGTAGTTATACCAGCTATAGTTATACCAGCTGTATCTATACCAGCTGTAGTTATGACAGCTGTATCTATACCAGCTGTCTCTATACCAGCTGTATCTGTACCAGCTGTAGTTATACCAGCTGTATATATACCAGCTGTATCTAAACCAGCTGTATCTATACCAGCTGTATCTATACCAGCTGTATCTATATCAGCTGTGTCTATACAAACTGTATCTATACCAGCTGTATCTATACCAGCTGTAGTTATACCAGCTGTTTCTATACCAGCTATAGTTATACCAGCTGACTCTATACCAGCTGTATCTATACCAGCTGTATCTATACCAGCTGTATCTATACCAGCTGTAGTTGTACCAGCTATAGTTATACCAGCTGTATCTATACCAGCTATAGTTATGACAGCTGTATCTATACCAGCTGTCTCTATACCAGCTGTCTCTATACCAGCTGTATCTGTACCAGCTGTAGTTATACCAGCTGTATCTATACCAGCTGTATCTGTACCAGCTGTAGTTATACCAGCTGTATCTATACCAGCTGTATCTGTACCAGCTGTATCTATACCAACTGTATCTATACCAGCTGTATCTATACCAGCTGTAGTTATGACAGCTGTATCTATACCAGATGTCTCTATACCAGCTGTCTCTATACCACCTGTAGTTATACCAGCTGTATCTATATCAGATATCTCTATACCAGCTGTCTCTATACCAGCTGTATCTATACCAGCTGTAGTTATACCAGATGTCTCTATACCACCTGTAGTTATACCAGCTGTATCTGTACCACCTGTAGTTATACCAGCTGTCTCTATACCAGCTGTATCTGTACCAGCTGTATCTATACCAGCTGTAGTTATACCAGCTGTATCTATACTAGCTGTCTCTATACCAGCTGTATCTGTACCAGCTGTAGTTATACCAGCTGTCTCTATACCACCTGTAGTTATACCAGCTGTATCTGTACCAGCTGTATCTATACCAGCTGTATCTATACCAGCTGTCTCTATACCAGCTGTATCTATACCAGCTGTAGTTATACCAGCTGTAGTTATACCAGCTGTATCTATACTAGCTGTA